>NC_090729.1:135885918-135895918 GCF_036898095.1 Palaemon carinicauda
TAGTAAGCAGTAGTATGAGATGGGAATTAATAGCTATGTTTATTCTACTAAATGGTAAGAAATGAATGTTTGATGATTAATATTGCTCAAGTATAGCAAGCGAGTGAGAGTTCGGTTAGTAGGGGCCTAAGTCCATAGCATTTACTAGTTAAATTGGAAGAAGATAGAATAAAAGTAATACTAATCACACGAGTTATTTGATATAATATCAACTACCAGCTGTGCTCTGCTCCTGTTGAGTTGGGGAATAGTCTTTAATTAGCCTACCATACAAAATTTCTAATCTATAAGAAGGTAATAAACCAGCATTGATTAAGGTCTCATACAATATAAGCTAGCAGGTAGGGAGATGGGATTATTCTAGTCGTTTTTAGCAAGTTCTGCCTTCCACACTTTCGCATTTATGCATCAGATCTGTGATGTCTACTTTGAAATCCTCAAACCTTAAATTTATGAAATACTTGGACATTTCTCATTCCTACTTACTTAGCAAAACCAATTGGAAAGCCTTTTACTTCTAATTTAAACTGATTTTCTGATGGGATAAGTATTTGCTGATTCACGTCAAAGATTGTATGGGACAGCTATTTGCTGATTCACGTCAAAGATTGTATGGGACAAATATTTGCTGATTCACGTCAAAGATTGTATGGGACAACTATTTGCTGATTCACGTCAAAGATTGTATGGGACAACTATTTGCTGATTCACGTCAAAGATTGTATGGGACAAATTTTTGCTGATTCATGTCAAAGATTGTATGGGACAACTGCTGATTCACCTCAAAGATTGTATGGGACAACTATTTGCCGATTCACATCAAAGATTGTATGGGACAACTATTTGCCGATTCACATCAAAGATTGTATGGGACAACCATTTGCTGATTCACATCAAAGATTGTATGGGACAACTATTTGCTGATTCACGTCAAAGATTGTATGGGACAAATATTTGCTGATTCACGCCAAAGATTGTATGGGACAA
This sequence comes from Palaemon carinicauda, assembly GCF_036898095.1. Classification (NCBI taxonomy): domain Eukaryota; kingdom Metazoa; phylum Arthropoda; class Malacostraca; order Decapoda; family Palaemonidae; genus Palaemon; species Palaemon carinicauda. The sequence continues at coordinate 135,886,906 of NC_090729.1, forward strand.
ATTTTTGCTGATTCACGTCAAAGATTGTATGGGACAACTGCTGATTCACGTCAAAGATTGTATGGGACAACAATTTGCTGATTCACGTCAAAGATTGTATGGGACAACTGCTGATTCACGTCAAAGATTGTATGGGACAACAATTTGCTGATTCACGTCAAAGATTGTATGGGACAACTACTTGTTGATTCATATTATAAAATTTATGGGACAACTGCCTTGAAGTTCAATGATGAAGTGAAATCTAACAACCTTCAATGGTAAAGTATATAGAAGATCTTGCTCTGAAGATAGATATAAAAAATAGGTAAAGGTTTTAACAAGTTTACTAATATCGCCAGAAGTATACTACAAGTAATCCAGAAAACGGAAAATCTAAAGAGTTAGTTGATTAAGTAATAATACCAGCGTCCAAATATCTAGAGTCATACACAAAACATTTTAAGGTTAACTTTCCTTACAGATAAATAACTTCTTTCAGTTACCAAGATCCCTTGTTACTGTACTGCTATAAAATAAAAATTTTGCTAAGTCTATAAATTGATCACCAAGTTTTATCATATGTAAAGTATCTTTGAAAGCAATTATATTAGTAAATTGATAGTGAATAAACAAAGTGAATAAAGCTTGATCCCAATTTTCCTTAAAAGGCTTTAAGTTTTGAAGCTCAGAGTCATGAACTCTCTGAAGAACAGGTTATTAGAAAAGTTGCCGTCAAGCCGCTAGGTGTTGGATTTAGTTACCAATAAGCTAGGCATTTCAATACTTTTACCTTTTCCTTATCATTACATATAAATCCTGCCTTTACGTCCAGTAGGATCTTCAGCATCTGAAAAAAAGATAAAGGGTAAATACATTAATGAAGTAAAATTTAACATATTTATACGTATCAGAGTCAAGGATAAACTATCTCTTACAAGGTACTACCTGAATTATTTTGTTAAAAATTGAACTTCTATCATCTTTTTGAAGTAAAGAATAGTTTTTGATTTCCCCATTAAGTAATCATAGCTACTCTGTATAAGACAAAAACTGAGTGATTAATAGAGAAGAATTAATTTTCCCTGTCAATCCCTGAAATGACAAAATGGTGTACCGATTAGAAGAACTAAATCACACAAGGGATGTACCGGTTCCCTTTATATGTTAACTGTTAGTGTAAATTAAAGTAGTGTTGTAATTAATTAGTCAGAGGAGAAAAGACCAGGTTTATGTAATGAGTAGTATGTGGTATGTGATAAAAAATGTACTGAGTAATATGTGGTCAATAATGTCAGGAGTATGTATCAATAGCAAGAGGAAATAGACCTCTTGCTATTTAAGAACAAACTGTAATGAGTGTGAGATGGCAAAAGGGAATAGACCTCTTGCAATCATAATTCTAATTGTAAAAATCATCTCTTGGTCCAAGACAGACTCTTTTTGGAGTATAAGGGCATCTGTAGACAACTCTCCCTGCGTCCGAGGTCCGGGTGATCAAATGTCAGCTGGGGCAATCACCCAAGTCAGGCTGTTGAGAAAGCCAAGGAATACTGAAGATTCATTTCTTGTGAGCCAGTCTTCTTTGGTAATGCTTTAAACAGGAAGGCTTTGAACACTGTATCGTCTCTGAATCGTTGCAATCTGCGTTAGTGCAGCGTTCAGCTTTCTATACAGATCCTCTTTTTCTTGCTTTAGGATATCTCGCTCTGAAATAGTGTCACCAAGCTGTCTTAATGTATTATCTAAATCTTTTCTCAGTTCCTCATTTTTTTGCTTCATGATTTCTCGCTCGATGGAAGCATCGGCTAACTGTTTCTCCATCTCTTTTACCAGCTGCTTCTGCTGGTCTCGGTGTTTCTTAGAGTTAACAGCATTTATTCTTTTTCTCTCCATTTCTTTATCATCAAATGGCTGTCGAATTTCATACACTCTGACTCTACTTCTATTTCCCCTGCGTTTTTCAAGGGCCGCAGCTTTTTCCTCCTCTGATTTTGGCTTGCGACCACGTCTTTTCTTTTGTGGTTCTTGACACTCTTGTGCACCTCTCTTGATTGTAGCTATTTCTCCAGTCAAAACATCAGCTGGTAAGGTCTGAGAGTGACTAGAAGATGGATAACTGTCTGAAGCTAGAGGCGTTGCCTGAACAGAATCTTCAAAGAAGTCTACTGGAGGCCTTAGCGGGGCTGTCTGAGTAGAATCTTCAGAAAAACCTACTGGAGACCTTATCAGGGCTGCCTGAGCAGAATATTCGAAGCAAGCTGCTGGAGACCTTAGCAGGGCTTTCTGAGCAGAATCTTCAAACTGCTCTACTGGAGATCTTGGCAGGGCAGCCTGACCAGAATGTTCAGAGAAGTCTACTGAAGACTTTACCGAGGCTGTCTCATAAAGACTCTGTTTAGGAGAGCGCTGCAGGCAATAAGATATCTGAGAACCAGAGCGCAGTGTGTTGGGGCTATTCAGTATCTGTTCCTCTGCATAATTTCCCTCAGGGGTTGTACAGCTACTTGTAGCATAAGGCGACTGGCGTGACTGCGAGTAGGTTGATTCTTCGGGTAGGTGGAAAGCTGAGACCATCAATGGAGATCCACTCATGTAATCCTGAGCGCCATTCCAATTTGGAGTTACTTCCCTTGCAATGCTGGTAACATCTGAAACACAGAAATAAACAAAATCAAGATATGAACCTCGTTATCATTGACAATGATTTTCATAAGTTGGATAGAGACTTCGATGCTTTTTAGAATACCATGTATGATTTTTTTTTTTACAATTAATTTTTTTTTCATAAGGTTTTGCAAAACATATTTAGTCACAACAGGGCCTTTCTTATTGTTCAATATAAAGGAACAACAACAAAAACAACAACAAAAACAACAAAAATCATAATAATAATAATAATAATAATAATAATAATAATAATGATAATAATAATAATGAAGATTCGAAATTTGCTAAAATTTTCACCTAAAGATCTTCGATACTCTACTTTTTAATAACCATTTTTACAATCTGCTAATAATACCGATAATAATGATAACTAATTATAAATTTGTCGAATAATAACAAATTACCATAACTTTGCTGTAATTGACTAAAATCTGCTTGGGAATATCATCCAACAATTTCGAAAGCTAAATATTTCGTTCATTTTGAAGTCTTGGTGAAGATGATTATTGCATTTTTTGTTAATTAAATCATGTGGATTTATCAATTAATGTTTTTAATAATAAATTACATGGCTATAGAGTAAAATGCTTAATCACTTGACAACACACACACACGCACACACACACACACACACACACACATATATATATATATATATATATATATATATATATATATATATATATATATATATTTATATACATATATATATATATATATATATATATATATATATATATATATGTATATATATATATATATATATATATATATATATATATATATATATATATATATATATATATATCACACAACTTGTAGCTAAACCAAGGAGGGTTCTCTGTTAATAATCCCACAAAAATGACAGATGAAAATAATATGGTTAAACCAAAAAACGGCCCCTTGGTTTACCTGTCATTGCATCAGAATATTTCGTGAGCTGAGAATGAGAATATTCGGGCAGCCTACTCTCCATTTCATACATGTAATTCACTATAAACTCGTCCGTCAATTCACCTTCTTGCACCGATGAATCGGGTGAGCGGAGAGGCACTACTACGCTGTGAGCCCCGACGTCGCTGTAAATGTTATCCATGTCAACAGAATTCTTCTTCTTCTTGTTTTTATTATAACTCCTTAATTTGTAAGGATACCGTTCCGTCTCTGCTATTGAGTATAAGTCACTTTAAGCTCCGTGGGATGATGTACAAAGTATGTTTGTAAACGGAGACGCCAGACGTTTATATACATCAGAAGAGATGTATACGTTTCAACTTGTTCAGGGCTTGGGGGTTTCCCGGTACAGCTTAACTACTGTAGTCTACGCTGGTCACGGGTGACTCGTACCAGTCCACGGCCTGCTCCTACGCCAATGGTATGACGTACTTGCGATCTCGGTGGTACGGGTACAGCCCAACAGTGGAGGTATGCAAGGCCCTTGGACGTATGTATACGCCATGACGTTAATCAGTTTACGACTACGTCAGTCGTTGGTAACCTAAAGCGACATTATAGTCTTCTGGTCGTTTAAAAGTCTTACATGAGAAACAATACTTTCTTACAACATTAAAACGTTTATGTTGATGGAGAGAGAGAGAGAGAGAGAGAGAGAGAGAGAGAGAGAGAGAGAGAGAGAGAGAGAGAGAGAGAGAGTATTTCCCCGTTTTTCGCTACCTGTGTAGGGGATTCCCAAACCGGGGATTACCTAAGAATTACCGAAAAGAGGACGTTCAAGAAACCTGACCTCTACAACCTCACGTTCTACCCGTCTCCCTAATAACCGCCGAGTCCCACTGGGTGGAAAGTTAGATAACTACTGTATTACCTAATGTTTTTTTTTGCATTCAACTATGCCCCTTGCAGCCATTAAATCTCTTTCATGATTGTTTCATCTTGCTGTCTAACCGGTGTAATGGTCTGGTTTTCCCCCGTCCGAAATTCCCCCCGGGGAGAAATATGGCCCAGGATATATATCCCCCCCGGGGGAACTTTGTCCCAGGATAATATTCCCCCCTCTGGGCCAAGATTCCCCCTTTGCTTGGAGGAAGTAACCATTATTTTGTTTTCGTTTGCCATGGGAATCAAATTCAAATGGGATTTCATAGAAAAGCTGCAAGACAATGAAGGGTTACATTTAGGCAATAAATTGAGGTCACACCATATTGCGTGGATAAAAAGAACAATGAATTTTAAGCGTGCTGCTCAGTTTCTTAGTGAATCCGTATCAAACCCCATGCAATATTGCTTAGAAAACAAACTTGCTGATTATTATCATTATTATTATAATTATTATTATTATTAAATGCTAAGCTACAACCCTAGTTGGAAAAGCTGGATGCTATAAGCCCAGGGGACCCAACAGGGAAAATAGCCCAGTGAGTAAAGGAAATAAGGAAATAAGGAAAAATAAAATATTTTCGGAATAGTAATAATATTAAAATAAATATTTCCTATTTAACATATAAAAAATTTAACAGAACAAGAGGAATAGAAACTAGATAGAAAAGTGTGCCCGAGTGTACCCTCAAGCAAGAGAGCTCTAACCCAAGGCAGTGTAAGACCATGGTACAGGCTATGGCACTACCCAAGAATAGAGAACAATGGTTTGAATTTGGAGTGTCCTTCTCCTAGAAGAGCTGCTTACCATAGCTAACGAGTCTCTTCTACCCTTACCAAGAGGAAAGTAGCCACTGAACAATTACAGTGCAGTAGTTAATCCCTTGGGTGAAGAAGAATTGTCTAGTAATCACAGTGTTGTCAGGTGTATGAGGACAGAGGAGAATCTGTAAAGTATAGGCCAGACTATTCGGTGTCTGTGTAGGCAAAGGGAAAGAACCGTAACCAGAGAGAAGGGTCCTATGTAGTACTGTCTGGCCAGTCAAAGGACCTCATAACTCTCTAGCGGTAGTATTTCGAAGAATGTGAGGGAACAATCAAATTCTTTAGTATATATATCCTCAATTCAAGAAATTTGTGCAGACGTAACTTTAAATCTCCAAATGCAAAAAAAAAAAAAAAAAAAAAAAGATATAAAATGCCGGTTTCTTTAAAGAATTTATGATGAAGGCTGATATTGGGATTGTCCAAGGGGTTGTGACCTGGGAAGGGGGTCCGGGGCTTGCCCCCGGCTAGGGGCTGTGACTTGGCAAGGTTTGCGACCTGGGAAGGGGGTCTGGGGGCTTGCCCCCGGCCAGGGATTGTGACCTGAGAACTACTAGGTTAGGTTAGGTGGGTTTGTTAGGTTCTGTACCCTTTTACAAATCTCAAGTGTGTAAAATAATCATGTTTGTCCTATGTTCAGCCACTTACAAGATCCACATATTTTTCCAACTGGTTATCTTGTTCTTATTTTGCATTTCTGACCATTATTAAAGCTGTAAATCACTCGTTTATGACATTTCCCCACCCTAAAAACCCAAGTTTCCCACTTGATTCCCCCATAATCTCTGGTAACACAACTGAATTGGTATCATCTCCTTTCTCATGCATAGTGCTTCTTAGCATCAAGTGTACTCTCTTTTTATTTTTTGCTGGACAGTACGAAAGAAGAGTAAGGTTTTTACTATATATACAGTATATATATATATATATATATATATATATATATATATATATATATATATATATATATATATATATATTCCTAGTATTTTATCAAACTTACCGTTGATTATTTAATTCATCAAAATAGCTTCTCTGTAAGAGAGGGTGGGGGGGGGGGGAAATGGGCTAGGGGGGTTGGGGGAATATCTTAGAGCTGAAATTCCCCTTGGAGGAATAACAGCCCGGGGGGAATTTCAGTCAGGGGGGAAAGATTTGGTGCTACACCGGTTTCAAGTTAAGCAGTGGGGTTTGCCCCCAATTACTCATTTGTGCTGGTATGCTTTCCTAGCCCCAGCGCCAGGTAAAGGGCCCGAGTGGTTTTCTATTGTCCCGATTCGTCGACTCTTTATGAAGGAAACATTCGAATACTCTGTAGAGTCTAGACCAGTGGTTGCCAAACTTTTTTTCTGTCATTTCCCCCTGCACCCAGTTCAACCATCCACATTTCCCCCTTCATGTGTATGAGGGAAAGAGTTAGTGAAAACACATTTGAGACTATTTACTAATGTATCTTTCAAATGTGCAAATATACTGATAAACATATAATTACAGAGTAAATTGGATAGAGAGCAGTTATTAACAACTAAACATAGCCATAGAGCCGGTTAATAACAAATAAAAAGAGTTTTCTTTGCTCTTCTACTTTAGAATTAAACTAGTGAGAAGGGTGAGGCTGCTTCTTGGGCACATTTCCGATTATTTTAGTTAGTAGGTAGTGTAATTATTTCCCCCCAGGGGGAAATTTCCCACAGTTTGGGAACCACTGGTCTAGACCAATGTTCCCAACATTTTTTGGTTCTTCTTTACTCCTTGGGTACTTTAACAGATTCCTTTGTATCCCTAAAATTGAGGATGATAAAGAGAAAAGAATTGATATTATGATACAAATTTACAACTGAATCTCATCATAGATTACTACATGATTATGTATTTAGCAGTAGGCCTACTGGTCAGATTCACTGTAACCCTGAAGAGTAGAAATGTACCACTGAGACTACATGAGTTTAGGTGCCCCATGGATTTATGCCTTTGTCCTGTCTGTAGGACATTGTCCTGTTCCTTTGTCCCTTGCCTCTGTCCTTCATAATGATTCATGAAGATATGAAGAGATTAATCCAAACTGAAATGGATAGGATGTTACTTAAGGGGCCAGATGTGGACCCCTGGTGAGGGTCTTGTGAGTTTGTGGTGGTTTGGATAAAGTTATTCATGTTTACTTTATAAAGGGCCAATTTATATGGCAAAATTCTTAACAGACAATGAAGACTTTACTAGGAATCATTTGGTCTCCATTTTAATATTAGTTAGAACTAACGATTTATTATCATTATTATTATTATTATTATTATTATTATTATTATTAGCCAAACTACAAGCCTAGTTATTATTATTATTATTATTATTATTATTATTATTATTATTATTTGCTAAGCTACAACCCTAGTTGGAAAAGCAGGATGCTATAAGGCCGAGGGGCCCCAACAGGGAAAATAGCCCAGTGAGGAAAGGAAACAAGGAAAAATATATTTTAAGAACAGCAACAACATTAAAATAAATTTTTCCTACATAAACTATAAAAGCTTGAACAAAACAAGAGGAAGAGAAATTAGATAGAAAAAGTGTGCCCGAGTGTACCCTCAAGCAAGAGAACTCTAACCCAAGACAGTCGAACACCATGGTACAGAGGTTATGACACTACCTAATACTAGAGAACAATGGATTGATTTTGGAGTGTCCTTCTCCTAGGAGAAGAGCTGCTTACCATAGCTAAAGAGTCTCTTCTACCCTTACTAAGAGGAAAGTAGCCACTGAACAATTACAGTGCAGTAGGTAACCCCTTTGGTGAAGAAGAATTGTTTGGTAATCTCAGTGTTGTCAGGTGTATGAGGACAGAGGAGGATCTGTAAAGAATATGCAAGATTATTCGGTGTATGTGTAGGCAAAGGGAAAGTGAACCGTAACCAGAGAGAAGGATCCAATGTAGTACTGTCTGGCCAGTCAAAGGACGCTATAACTCTCCAGTGGTAGTATCTCAATGGGTGGCTGGTGCCTTGGCCAACCTACTACCTAAAAAAGTAGGATGCTCAAAGCCCAAGGGCTCCAACCGGGAAAAATTCCCCTGTGAGGAAAGGAAACGAGGAAATAAAATATAAGGGAAGTAATGAACAATTGAAATTAAACATTTCAAGATCAGTAACAACATTAAAATAGATCTTTCATATTATTATTATTATTATTACTATCCAAGCTACAACCCTAGTTGGAAAAGCTAGATGCTATAACCCCAGGGGCTCCAACAGGGAAAAATAGCCCAATGAGGAAAGGAAATAAGGAAACAAATAAATGTAGAGAACAAATTAACAATAAATCATTCTAAAAAAAGTAACAACGTCAAAACAGACATGTCATATATAAACTATTAACAACATCAAAAACAAATATGTCATAAATAAACTATAAAAAGACTCATGTCCGCCTGGTCAACAAAAAAGCATTTGCTCCAACTTTGAACTTTTGAAGTTCTACTGATTCAACCACCCGATTAGGAAGATCATACCACAACTTGGTCACAGCTGGAATAAAACTTCTAGAGTACTGCGTAGTAATGAGCCCCGTGATGGAGAAGGCCTGGCTATTAGAATTAACGATTGCCAAGGAAATAAGGACGAAAATACATACATGAAATAACTTACCTAATGCATAATTTGGTTTCTTTATCAGATCTGGTTTTGACGAGGATAAGTAAAAATAGTTTTTTTTT
>NC_090729.1:135900918-135905918 GCF_036898095.1 Palaemon carinicauda
CTAAGGCCAGGCAATGGCTGCTGATGACTCAAAAACCTCCCATCCTTAGCTCATAAGGATGGTAAGGTCGCAGACACCAAAGGATCTTACGAGTTTGATCGGGACTCGAACCCCAGTCTGGCGATCACCAGGCAGAGACGTTACCAAGAGGCCACAACAACCCTAAGCAGTTCTTCTATGAGAAGAACACTCTAAAAGTCTAGGGTAGTGCCATAGCCTCTGTACCACGGTCTTGCACTATGCTGGGTTAGAGTCCTCTTCCTTGAGGGTACACTAAGGCACGCTATTCTATCTGTCTCCTTACTTCCTTTCCTCGCTGGGCTATTTCCCTCATTCTCCTCTTTTCTTATAACCTAACAACACAATTATGACTGAAAAATTATTCGCTCAATAGGTTAACTACTGCACTGTAATTGTTCAGTGGCTGCTTTCCACTTGCTAAGGATAGAAGAGACTCTTTAGCTATAGCAGACAGCTCTTCTAGGAGAAGGACACTCCGAAATCAAACCACTGTTCTCTAGTCTTGGGTAGTGTCATATCCTCTGTACCATGGTCTTCCACTGTCTTGGATTAGAGTTCTCTTGCTTGAGGGTACACTCAGGCTCACTATTCCAAAGTCTATAGAAATATACGTATATGTAGATCCTGCAATATGCTGTCTGTGGCCTCATTGGGTTTTTTTCCCTTATGGTTGTAGCTTAGCTAATAATAATAATAATAATAATAATAATAATAATGATGATAATAATAATTCCTCCTTAGAATAATAGATGTACTAAATTGGAAAGGTTAGAAGAAACTCTTTCGCTACTTTTTTTTTTCTCTCTCTTGTATGGTAGAGGCAAGGAGCAGTGACATTGCCCTAGCAATCAGGACAGTGACCTAGAGACTGATCATAGATAGGCCTACGTATGATCAGTGTTAATAATAATAATAATAATAATGCATTTGGGGAGTGGTTGATTAGTATGGTAATTCCAAGGCAAGTAGCAACCATGGGAAAGACCAGAATTTCAGAGAGGTGGAACAGGAAGATGGTCCAAGATGGAAAAAAAGAAACGGAACCAGTGGCGATATTAACTATAAAAAAGGGCCTGGGGTTGCAGATGGGGGTCGAAGGGATGCTGTAGTCGTCCTTTAGCAAATCTATAAATAGTAGATGAAACCTTTTACATCTTATATCTCCTGGGAAATTTAAATATTCTGATTTACCCAACATTCTTTTCAAGAACTCTTTTCGGTAACTGAAGGTCCTTTAAATAAACTCTGAGTATATTTAAAGGCTCTTGCCGTTAACTCTTCTACCTCTTATGATATATGAAGAGAATTTTTGTCTAAATTTTTGCAATCTTATCTTTACCTTCGATCTTTAAAAATAATGACATTTTCTACTGTTATTCTTTTACAAATCATATTAGTTTGGTTTTGTTGCTTTTATAAATCAAATTAGTTTTGTTTTGTTGCTTATCTTTTTTAGATAAAGTTCTGTTCTCTTTAATTTTTCCTTTGAGGGTAGTGTTCCGAATTGTGGTAGGCCTACTAAGCTTTGTGGCAAAGTTCTTTTGCATTTTGGTAGCACCTTGCCTCATAACACAAGATACAGTTAATCCAATAAGTACAGTTAGAAGAGGTGGTTCTGGTCTTTTACCCAAGATATTCTTTTTATAATGTCCAAGGTTACTAAGCTGCACAATAGTGAACAATTTTAATCATAACACCAATTTGTTCTACTGTAAAACTTGCAGTGTTCTGTAGTTTTACTCTAGTCTAAAACAAGATTCACAAGCTACACGCTAGTCGTATCTGGTCTAAAACATGATTCACAAACTACACCTTACGCTGGTTTAAAACAAGATTCATAAGCTACACGTTAGTCCTACTCTGGGCTAAAAAACATCAAGACTCACAAGCTACGCGTTAGTCTTACTCTGGTCTAAAACATGATTCACAGGCTAAAAGTTAGTCTTACTCTGGTCTAAAACAACACGATTCACAGGCTACCCATTAGTCTTACTCTGGTCTAAAACCATATGCCACACGTTAGTCTTACTGAGGTCTACAACCATTTTTCTTTTTCTGAAAGACGTCAGTGTTTGTGAGGCCCTTGCAGACCAGAGCGGTGATATTATGATACCAAACACAGTTAGGTACGGCCTTTGGCACTTTTATTAGACAATGCTCAGACGATTAACAAGCTAAGAGACCTTCTTTATGCTATGGATATTTTGTCCTGATTACTCAGATAACCAATTTCTTTCTCATACAGGCGAGGAGTTGAGAAAAACTATCTTGATGCACTGGGCCACAGTCATTTTAAGAGTATACAGGCTAGTTATTCAAAATATCTTAACCTAAAGTACAAAATCAATATAGCTTTCAAATGAAATCTGCATTAAAAATGTTCTCAAAGATGCAACTGTTGGGGCATTAAGCCCTGTCCACACGATTGAGCATGCCCGACAGGCAAGCAGTGATACCAGGCCACATTAGTTAGTGAAAATAACGGTTGATGACGTCAGAAGAGGGAAAAACAAAGGCAGGGATTTGACAACACTGTATGATGCCAGAACCCTGTCTGTGGTTTTCCCGCTTTTGATGTCATTAAACATCATTCTTACTAACTACTGTGGTCTGGTATCACTGTTTGCCCGTCGGGCATGCTCGATCGTGTGGACAGGGCGTTATCTTACTGTTAGTCTAAGTAAAGTCAGCTATTACAAATAATCACTTGCCATAATTTGCCCATCTATTAGACAAAATCAATATAATATTCTTCCAGGCTCATCTCGACCATTACAAAGAATTACTTCTTCATACTTTGTATATTTATTTAATACAAAAGATACCGTACCTTACCAGTCTGATTATCAGTTAATAAAACTCAAAGTCCTTCCAAAGACTATTAAAAGGCAATATAAATAATTAGGATATTAAACTATCTTTCCCAATTTTCTTTTATTTATGTCTTCTTACAAAACTGCTTCCTTCGCCTAAAATTTCAGTAATTACAGTATTAAAAAAGAATCTAAGAGCTATTAAAAACAGCCATATAATTACGTTGTCGAATATGAAACCAAATTTAAATTATCTTGTATAAATCACAATAAATAACGAACTGTAAAAGCGATGCAATACACGCTAGTCATACCGAATTATTCCATTTGATAAAACTCCTCCGCAAAAACTATTAAACTTCACCAGTTGCTATCACAAAATCAGGTACATGGTTTCTCTAAGCACTAAATTCTCATTTCTTAAAAAATATTATTCAAAATATATTCTATATCTCTTTTCTGTAATATAAAAATAAACTTTCACCAGTTGCTATCACAAAATCAGGTACATGGTTTACCTAAGCATTTACTAAAATATTAACTAAATTAGACAATGTGTAAATTCTCTTTGAGGGATATATATTCTTGATAACTTATCGCCTATCTAACATACACAGTACATTCAGTGTCAACAATTATTCGTTAATAAATGACTTTTTTTCCGATATCAAACAAATTAGACAAAAGCAATCTAGCTCACAAATAATGGCACCTAATCTCATCTTTCAAGACACTTCTATTAATTTACATAGGCCACTTTGATATTCACCACTTAAATCTTTAATTCTTGTAGCAAAATTAACCATTTACTTCAATTCTCATACAGGATTTTTCCACTTTGCGGTCTCAAAACTACGTCGTCCAAGATTCAGCTCTCACACTTTATTTGACATAATATTGATCTGTTACTATTTATGAAATAAATAAATAACGGGAAGCTAACATCTTTAAAATCAGAGGTAATACTTTGGAAAAATCATCTCTCCTTTCGACGATAGATCCACTCCAATCACAGGACTGCCAAGAAAAACAGCTTCTCCCAACAATCTTACCTGTAAAGAAAAAACACAAAAGCCAGAAAATCACATTTCATTATTGGAGGATTACCCACCGGGTTGTTTACCCCCAAAACAAATTAGATGTCCCAAATATCTTACGATCAATGATTCAAATTCACTAGTCGTCATGTCCACTCTAAACCTATGGTCATACCTAACGTGCTGTCTATATAATTTTAACTCTCCAGCTGGATTCGAACCAGTGACTTACTGCCAAACTGGCAGTCACTCTGCCAACTGAGCTATGGAGAGATACTATGAGATGTAACAATAGCAGTTAGTCGACAGTCTTCCCTCTAACTTTTAAGTAGGTCTTAAAATCAGTCAACTGTTCCACTCGTCTTACCACCCATAACAATTACACTGAATGAACTATGTGGGTAAGTATATTCCATGTTACCTTCTTAACGAGCTAAATCTACATTCACCTTGCACTTAATGACTAATATCACAGAAATGACTAGGATAGTAACCCAAGACTTGCATAATGACTAGCATAGTTGACCCAAACCCATTTTAACTAGCACTTAATGACTAATATCACAGAAATGACTAGAATGGTTACACGATTATAAAAAAATCAAAATTAAAGATTTTCCCATTATGGTACGCTTTGAAGTTATACCCCTTATAACATAAGGTAGCTACTCAATTCTATAAAAAAAAGAAAAAAGAAAAAAAATAACCAGGGGTTTTACCAAGCCCTGTGATGTGTAACTGTGTATTACTGTAGTGTTTCAGTGTTGTTATGGCAAGTGATTTATTTACGTGTACAATGGAATTGCAATCTAAGGTAGGTGGAATAACCTCCTATCGAAGAGTTGCATTCTGAGATAAGTGGAATAACCTCCTATCATAGAAGTTACTCTTTTTGGAATTTAGTTTTGCTGGAGGTTTTCGCCCATCAACTTGAAGTGCTCTCCCATCCAGGAACTGAAGCCTCCATCACGGTTCGACTGATTTTGCTGAAGGTTTCATCCACCAACATGGAAGCGCCATCTCAAGTCCAGGAGCTAGGGGGGTGGTTCTATCCAGATAGTTGTGATTTGCATCATACATCCTTGGCTAAGAACCCATGAACTGCTTGACATTAGAAAATATTCCCATT
>NC_090729.1:135913418-135918418 GCF_036898095.1 Palaemon carinicauda
GCATCCAGGTTGTAAGCATCTCAAATTTTGATATCATAGTACATACCCTTCTGAGCGTAATCAAATGAAGACCCGTCACACTTTAACTACCAATGAACAGCATCCAGGTTGTAAGCATCTAAAATTTTGGTATCATAGTACATACCCTTCTGAGCGTAATCAAATGAATACCCGTCACACTTTAACTACCAATGAACAGCATCCAGGTTGTAAGCATCTCAAATTTTGGTATCATAGTACATACCCTTCTCAGCGTAATCAAATGAAGACCCGTCACACTTTAACTACCAATGAACAGCATCCAGGTTGTAAGCATCTCAAATTTTGGTATCATAGTACATACCCTTCTCAGCGTAATCAAATGAAGACCCGTCACACTTTAACTACCAATGAACCGCATCCAGGTTGTAAGCATCTCAAATTTTGGTATCATAGTACATACCCTTCTCAGCGTAATCAAATGAAGACCCGTCACACTTTAACTACCAATGAACCGCATCCAGGTTGTAAGCATCTCAAATTTTGGTATCTTAGTACATACCCTTCTCAGCGTAATCAAATGAATACCCGTCACACTTTAACTACCAATGAACAGCATCCAGGTTGTAAGCATCTCAAATTTTGGTATCTTACTATATACCATTCTGGGCGTAATCAAATGAAGACCCGTCACACTTTAACTACCAATGAACAGCATCCAGGTTGTAAGCATCTCAAATTTTGATATCATAGTACATACCCTTCTGAGCGTAATCAAATGAAGACCCGTCACACTTTAACTACCAATGAACAGCATCCAGGTTGTAAGCATCTAAAATTTTGGTATCATAGTACATACCCTTCTGAGCGTAATCAAATGAATACCCGTCACACTTTAACTACCAATGAACAGCATCCAGGTTGTAAGCATCTCAAATTTTGGTATCATAGTACATACCCTTCTCAGCGTAATCAAATGAAGACCCGTCACACTTTAACTACCAATGAACAGCATCCAGGTTGTAAGCATCTCAAATTTTGGTATCATAGTACATACCCTTCTCAGCGTAATCAAATGAAGACCCGTCACACTTTAACTACCAATGAACCGCATCCAGGTTGTAAGCATCTCAAATTTTGGTATCTTAGTACATACCCTTCTCAGCGTAATCAAATGAATACCCGTCACACTTTAACTACCAATGAACAGCATCCAGGTTGTAAGCATCTCAAATTTTGGTATCTTACTATATACCATTCTGGGCGTAATCAAATGAAGACCCGTCACACTTTAACTACCAATGAACAGCATCCAGGTTGTAAGCATCTCAAATTTTGATATCATAGTACATACCCTTCTGAGCGTAATCAAATGAAGACCCGTCACACTTTAACTACCAATGAACAGCATCCAGGTTGTAAGCATCTCAAATTTTGGTATCATAGTACATACCCTTCTCAGCGTAATCAAATGAAGACCCGTCACACTTTAACTACCAATGAACAGCATCCAGGTTGTAAGCATCTCAAATTTTGGTATCATAGTACATACCCTTCTCAGCGTAATCAAATGAAGACCCGTCACACTTTAACTACCAATGAACCGCATCCAGGTTGTAAGCATCTCAAATTTTGGTATCTTAGTACATACCCTTCTCAGCGTAATCAAATGAATACCCGTCACACTTTAACTACCAATGAACAGCATCCAGGTTGTAAGCATCTCAAATTTTGGTATCTTACTATATACCATTCTGGGCGTAATCAAATGAAGACCCGTCACACTTTAACTACCAATGAACAGCATCCAGGTTGTAAGCATCTCAAATTTTGATATCATAGTACATACCCTTCTGAGCGTAATCAAATGAAGACCCGTCACACTTTAACTACCAATGAACCGCATCCAGGTTGTAAGCATCTCAAATTTTGGTATCTTAGTACATACCCTTCTCAGCGTAATCAAATGAAGACCCGTCACACTTTAACTACCAATGAACCGCATCCAGGTTGTAAGCATCTCAAATTTTGGTATCTTAGTACATACCCTTCTCAGCGTAATCAAATGAAGACCCGTCACACTTTAACTACCAATGAACCGCATCCAGGTTGTAAGCATCTCAAATTTTGGTATCATAGTACATACCCTTCTCAGCGTAATCAAATGAAGACCCGTCACACTTTAACTACCAATGAACCGCATCCAGGTTGTAAGCATCTCAAATTTTGGTATCTTAGTACATACCCTTCTCAGCGTAATCAAATGAATACCCGTCACACTTTAACTACCAATGAACAGCATCCAGGTTGTAAGCATCTCAAATTTTGGTATCTTACTATATACCATTCTGGGCGTAATCAAATGAAGACCCGTCACACTTTAACTACCAATGAACAGCATCCAGGTTGTAAGCATCTCAAATTTTGATATCATAGTACATACCCTTCTGAGCGTAATCAAATGAAGACCCGTCACACTTGACTAGGTACTAAATGGCTCAGCTATTTTAAAAGAAAGCTTCCAATACATAGTCCAGAGTTCAAATCCTGATCAGGGTTGATGGATTCAATAGAATAACAGCCCTGCTTCCCATGTGAGCTAGGGATGGGTCAATGAGTGTTGCAGATTTCTGACAACTGAAGTCTACTCACAGTTGTTGAGTAAGAGTACTTGCTAGTGTCAAGTAAAAGGGGAATCATTAGTATTAATGTTTCTTAAGAATCTAAGAATTTAAAAGAAATTTAATGAGCTATAAATATTTCGCAAAGATCTAGATTGATAGTTTGTAAGATAAGGTTTATCTAATTGTAAATATTAAAAACTATAAAACTTTTACATAAATATATATTTTATTAGTTCTTATTTATACATTGTTGTCACATTATATAGCAGTGATGAATCAAAACAATGGTTACTATGTGGACATGCAATTACCAAAGAAATAATTCTAATTAGAAAATGTATTTCATACACTTATGAAAAAGCTAAAGGCAATCCTGTAAAATTTCAGTTTGCAGGTAAACCATGAATATATGCCTTTTCAGCTCAGGTGTGATATCACAGGTGTGTAATAATGAATATTTTCTTCAATCGCCACATTATTCAAAAGAAAATAATTCAAAATTGGTGGTAATACTCTCTGGTACCAATGGCACCAAAGCGGGACCTTGAATATCAATAAAAGATATCAAAGTAACCACGATGAAAGAAGAAGCATAAATAATAATTCAGAAATTCAATGAATGTGTAAAAAGTGGCTTTTCATATTATTTCTTTTTCTGATGCACAGTAATTTTCCACCAGTTTAACACCTCTTAATGAACTTCATACAGAACATTAAAAAAGGATCCTATGCACATTCATATGACAAAATTTTAGGGCTCAAAAGGGTTTAAAGGAAAAGATCACTTATTAAGTTTTCTATCGGTGCACACAACACACTGGGTAGCAAACAAAGCTCTGCAATACTTAATAGAGCTGAATTTAGGTATCACAACAGATACACAAGGAAAAAAAATTCAAGTACCAAAAAAAGAGGCTGAATTTTCATCATCACCACTGATGACCTTTTCCAAGCCCTCTCTCAGCCTTTCTGTAATCCTCTGATACAAATGAATTTGAGCTACAATGAACGCTTTTACTGTGGTTCCAAAATCCCTGGTGATCTGTTGATGAAAATGGTCAATTTCAGCTTGCAAGGCACAAGAAACAACGCTGCGCTCCTTAGTGCCTGTGGATCCATCTCCAGAAACACTGACTTCAGGCGAGCTCCATTTACAGTGGTTGAAGGTTCTGCTGGCAAAATTACAAGTCTTGCTAAGTCCTTCTAACAAGATCTGGTATTCCAAAAATAGATTTTCCAAGGACCTCCAATCTTTCCCATCTTCCATTTCCCATATTTTCCCAATATCGAAATAAGCTTGGCTTATGTGATGCATGATTTCTGGAAGGCTGGATCTGTCTAATTTCAAGGCTTGGCCAAGTCTCTTGAAGGAAAAGCTAAGGGTATCATATTCTTGCTTGTAAAAAGTTGCATAACTATCTGCAATAATTCTACAAATACTTTGAAGAGACACAAGTTCTTTGCTTAATGTACCTATGAAGAGCTCTTGTGCTTTGACTAATCGTTGAAACTCTGACAAATTAGATGAATACTCTAATGTGTTATTATCAAAGAGACACTTGATTAATGATTCATATATGCTTTCTTCTTCATAACTATTTTCCCAGGATTTCTGCTCACTACCTGTGATGAACTGCTGAAAGAGAATGCTCTGTGAAAGCACCGGGTGGCGACAGATTCGGTCTATCCAGTTCTGCAGCAGAGACCTTTGCTTCTCAGTGAATTCATGTACGCAGGTACCTATCATCGGCTTACCTGGAAGAGGAGGTAGTACGACAAAGGGGTATATGACTGCTAAACGATTATATAGACTCTCGAAATCTCCGTACGTTCTAAGTATGTGGGTATTTGAGAATGATGGCAAGATACCATATGTAACGTGATGCCTCGCTCCATACGAGTTTTGCTGGGTTTTTGGCGATATGATTTGGCAAGTATAGTCAGGTAAATATACTCTCCAAAATGGTCCTTGTCCATAGTCATCAATATAAACACCGTTTATCTTTGAAACAGGATTTTTAAAACTATTTTCATCCGTTTGGTTTGAGACAGACTCCACAGAGTTTTCAAATTCAGATGATAATTGAGGGTGAGATAATCTAAGCCAAGGAAAAGTAAGTTTCACATTTGATGTTTCTTTTGCAGTAAAGAGTTCATGACAATCAGGACATCTTATGTCAGACGCCTCTGGGAGGATCTGGTCTACACATTCCAAGCACAGAGAATGTCCGCAGTTTAGATTTCTCAGTGGTCTCATTACTATTTTCTCTTCACATACTCTACAGCGCAAGATCAACTCGTCCATCTGCGAACAAAAAAGGAAATAAAACTATAAGAAATAATTCAAATATAAATTGCAAAAGCGTACATACAAGAAATAATCATTTTGTCAAAGGA
>NC_090729.1:135930918-135933418 GCF_036898095.1 Palaemon carinicauda
CAATGGGCTATCACGCGTCGGTGACGGGGGTCCCTCACGGAGGTGTGACCTAATTTCACAAATCTGAAGATTCTATTTATGTAGTTGAATAGATAAGAGAGATTATAAGGGAGATTACACGAGTGCCATATGTGGATGAGATCATGATGAGAGGTAGATGGAGATGGTTTGGGCCTGCTCTTCGCACTCCCCAAGAGAGATTAGTTCACCGAAGTTGCAACTGGGCTCCATAAGGCACAAAGTGTGGGAAGACCCAGGCCTATGTGGCTGAGGACTATGAAGCGCGAAGTAGATGGTGAATGGAGAAGTATTCAATTAAAAGCTCAAGATAGAGACGACAAGCGAAATTTAACCGAGGCCCTTTGCGTCAATAGGCGTAGGAGGAGATGATGATGATGATGATGATGATGATGATGATGAATAGTTGGAACTTCAGAGTCGAGCTTAGGGCAAAGACTTTTTTTTTTTTTTTTTTTTTTTTTGAGGTTGATGATTCTCATTTTACGTTTCATCTTTTCATCATTTATCTTTTTTTTTCTTTTTCTTTTTTTTTATTTGAGGTCGATGACTCATTTTACGTTTCATCTTTTATTCATTTATTTATTTATTTTTTGTTTTTTTATTATCCACTTTACTTTCTGAGTAGGGATACCTCAAAGTGTTGAAAGTCTTCGTGTATCACCAAGTTCTACAAAGCTGTACTAGTCACCGACACCATGACTTGGTTGGTTTGCTGTGAGCGATCAGACTAACATCTCCCAACATCACCAATCCGCCGTTGGCCAGCGTGATGATGAAAACTGGTCAAACCCCCAGACATGAATAAGGACATGTCCGAGGCCTTTGTCCCGCAGTGTACTAGAAACGGCTGCACTTGTTGTTGTTGTAGTCTTCCTGTTTTTTTAAGTGTTTATAGTTTATAAATGAAAGGCCTATTTTAATGTTACTTTTCTATAAAATACTCTATTTTAATAGTTCATTGCTTCTTATAGATTATTTACTTGTTTCATTTCTTCACTCGGGCCATTATCTCTATTGGAGCCTTAAGCTTAGCTTATAATAATATTAGTACTACTACTACTACTACTACTACTACTACTACTACTACTACTACTAACAATAATAATAATAATAATAATAATAATAATAATAATAATAATAAATAATAATAATTAATCCATTTTGATTCATTCTTCTCCATTTGATTTCTTTTTTTACTGGGTTGCAATCTCCGTCTGAGACTTGTAAAGGTTTGCAGTATTTATCTATCTTTTTTTTTTTTAATATAGTTTCCCCGTTAAATACTATATCCTTTTATTATTATTGTTATCATTATTACTAGCTAAGCCACAACCCTTGTTAGAAAAGCAGGATGCTATAACCCCAAGGACTCCAACAGAGAGATATAGCCCAGTGAGGAAAGGAAATAAGGGAATAAACTACGAGAAGTAATGAACAATTGGAATAAAATATTTTAAGAACAATAACTACATTAAGATAAATCTTTCATAGATAAGCTTCAAGAAAACAAGAGGAAGAGAAATAATTTAAGATGGAATAATGTGCTTGAGTGCACCATCAAGCAAGAGAACTCTAACCCAAGATAATGGAAGACCATGGTACAGAGGCTATGGCACTACCCAAGACTAGAGAACAGTGGTTTGATTTTGGAGTGTCTTTCTCCTAGAAGAGCTGCTCACCATAGCGAAGAGCCTCTTCTACCCTTACCAAGAGGAAAGTAGCCACTGAACAATTAGATTTCAGTTGGTAACCTCTTGAGCGAAGAAGAATTGTTTGGTATTCCCTATTGTCAGGTGTTTGAGGAGCAGAGGAGAATGTGGAAAGAATAAGCCAGAATATCAGTGTCTGTAAAGGCATAGGAAAAATGAGCCGTAACCGGAGAGAGGGATCCAAGGTAGCACTGTCTGGCTAGTCAAAGGATCCTATAACTCTAGCGGTAGTATCCCAACGGGTGGCTCGTTGTTGGATCATTTTTGACTTCTTCTCTCTCATGATTTTTTTTTTCTTGTACTGGGCAGAGATCTCCACCTGAGCCTTGTAGTATTACTTCATTGTTGATCTTTTTATCATTTCATTTCCCATTAAACACATCATGTGTTACACCGATACAGGGGAAATTGATCTATCTACCTATCTATCTATCTCGCTGACCACCATTATTCGACGGCTGTTGCAAATTCTTCTTACCACGCAAATTTTTCCCCATCTGGTTTCAATGCCCAGTTTTGATTAAGCCTTGATTGCGTGCTTGTGTAAAAGCGCTTGCATTGCAAGGTTTCAATCATCTATGCACTTGTAAATCTATTGCAGTTTCATGCAACATTTTATGCAACGTGTATTTTTTATTTTGAAAAATACTGAAATCTCGATTTGATATATTTTTCTTTTTTTGCTGGTAAGAGAGAGAGAGAGAGAGGAGAGAGAGAGAGAGAGAGGAGAGAGAGAGAGAGAGAGAGAGAGAGAGAGAGAGTTCTCTTAT
>NC_090729.1:135933918-135936418 GCF_036898095.1 Palaemon carinicauda
ATGTAGAGATGGAAATAGGAATAATAAGCAAACAATGTTATGGGGAAATCTAAACTCACATTGAAAAGCGCTTCTTAAACCTGAATAGAAATTCGTCAAAGAAAATATAAAATCTCAAAATTACCATAGCTAAATTAATGGACAGAATTAGAAAAAGGAAACCACCCTAACAACACTCACATAAAATCCCTGGTCTTGTCTTAATATTATAATTTGTATCAAAATTTTAACCAAATATAGGATAAGGTTTTACAATATTTAATAATGCCTTTAGCGTTTTCATTTTCATGGTATTATTTCTTTTTACATATTTCAAAATATATCATATGATTTGTTCATATGTTTAGGTAAAATTTATATAAATGAATAGTAAATTGGAATTTCTAAAATTTCGAGAATTTCTAACTCAAGAGTTTTTTTATCTAAAGTTTGACCTTTGAAAATTTTTCATTTATTAATTTTATCAGGTACAAAATTATTATTTGGCAATGGATCTCGTACCCCTTTAAATTTTATAACTCGTACCTCTTTGAATTTTATTCGTACCCCATTAAATTTCATTATTCGTACCCCTTTAAATTCTATTAATTAATTCAAAACTATGTTTTTTTAAGATTTCATTAAAAATCGTTTAGATAAAAACTTCTAAAATTTGATAAACCTCTAAAAAACATAACTTGCTATATATCATCTTACACATAAATAATGTTTCCAACCAAAAGATAAGTGTTCAAAGTACATAGTCTGTATCTTTAAGTCTCTTTGCTACTGTAAAACAATATTATACAACTACACAACTATAGTATGATACACAATTACTGTGACTGACCTAAGTTTCCATTCAAGACTGCAAAGCACTTACCTGTGAACTTTGAACAGGTTTTCTGTTTGATAAGAGATATCCTCAGATGACCCATTCTTCATTTCTTGTTTCATTTCTCGTATGGGCATTGATGACTTCAGTCTTAAAGTATAGATCAGGAGTTTTCAACTTGGGGTACTTAAAGAGGTCTATCAAGAGGTACTCAATTTCCAACTGAAAAGTAAATTAAGCATATTAGGAATCACTGTTTTACGTTATCGCCAAATTTGAAGCATTACTGAAGCAAAAATCAATATGTCCCAATACAAAAAGTAGATGAAAAGGAACATTAAGGGTTGTGGTGGTCGATGCGTTAACGTACTTGACTAGTAAACGCCAGGCTTGGGGTTCAAGCCCCGCTCAAACTCGTTAGTTCCTTTGATCGCTGCAACTTCACCATCCTTGTGAGCTAAGGATGGGGTATTGGGGTATTCGGGGGAGCCTATAGGTCTATCTGCTGAGCCATCAGCAGCCATTGCCTGGCCCTACTTGGTCCTAGCTTGGGTGGAGAGAGAGGGCTTAGGCGCTGATCATATGTATATATGGTCAGTCTCGAGAGCATTATCCTGCTTGATAGGACAAAGTCACTGTCCCTTGCCTCGGCCATTCATGAACGCCCTTTAAAGTCGGTTACCAGTTTGTACAATCAACACCAGACCTTCAAGTATCCCTTTTTACTCTGTTAAAATGAGACATCCTGGAAGTCAATGCCCCCTTTAGACCAAAATAAAACCCTATGTTAATCTGCATCGTTTTAACGCAATTAAAACGAAATAATCTGACTTCGTAATAATCATTTTCTAATTTACACAATAGATAAAGTCCGGTTTCAGTGTCCTTTTTTTTTCCAATAAAATCCAAAATCACGTTTTCGTCAGTGTTCCTTATACGCGATAGAAACTATAAATGTACACAATCCAAACACACTTCTTTTAATAAAATCGAAACCAAACCTCGGGTTAGTCAGTGTCTATTTTACAAAAACATAACCAAGAAAAATCAGTGACTGCTTTGCACAATAAAAAAAAGTGTTATACAGTACAGCGTCCCTTTACACAACAGAAACAAAGGCCAGTGTAAGTCTCTGTCTATCTTGTACAATATAAAAGTCCATTTTACACGAGAGCAATATCTGGCATTTAATAGAACGTGAATTAATGATGACTTGTTTTAATCAACACGATTTCTACATTCGTCACTTTATCTGATCTCTGAGGAGCAGTGGTATTAATGACATTGTTTTTGTTACCACTTATTTCTAGAAGTAGCAGTTTCTGTTACCACTTTATTTCTAGAAGTAACAGTTTTTGTTACTACTTGATTTCTAGAAGTAACAGCTAATAACCTAGTTAAAGCAATTTGACAGAACATGCATGACCAGAAGAAACTGAACATTTACCTACCTTAGGTTTTTTTTTCTGAAAGCTAATTTTCTTCCAACTTCACAAATAGTTGTATCTTTTGCTTAAGCGAGGTTTCGTTGTTCGTTTGTAAACACAAATAAAGACTGATCAACTTGATAAACGTTTGGTTTACGACAAAACATTAATTTCTTTAACTATCACAACAAAATAGGCCACTAAGTATTCACCTGCGTCACCCCACCGCAACACACTTCGCCAAGACTGTTGTCGTACG
>NC_090729.1:135943918-135978918 GCF_036898095.1 Palaemon carinicauda
CTACCGGGGGGGGGGGGCTCCGCCCCCCCTGCGACCCCCCCTTAAGGCCACAGTAATTTTCAGGGCACCACCGAACCTAAGACACCCACCTAACCTAGCCTATGGGGCCCTGTACCCCTACCTAGGCCTACCGGGGGGGGGGCCTCCGCCCCCCCTGCGACCCCCCCTTAAGGCCACAGTAATTTTCAGGAACGTCTCAGACCCCAAGAAATAAGCATCTCACGGCAAAACGAACACCAATCAACGATAGTGTGATTATTGAGTTTCAGTTCAAACGAAACAAATTCAAATGAAAACGCCTTTTGCAAAAAAAGGAACACAAACTTCAAATTAGTCTCAATATCTAACTTTGCGTTTCCAAACCATGTACCTTTGAAACAAGACACGAAAAAATTGCACCTCCTCTTCCTTTTCCCACGAGTAACCACACTACGATCACACCGGAATGCTAATTTGTTGTAATCTATACGGCACACATTTTCACAATTAGGGCACTTTTTCTCTGCCAAAATCAAACCATGACGTTGAGCAAATGCAATTAGCAAATCAACTTTCCCTGAATAATGTACACAAAAATCCCCATAAGAAATAAAGCAATTGTCACAAGTGACACAGTCGGAACGGGATGAAGGTCCTGCTAATTGCTCCATACTTCACGGCAAAATGAGCTTTTCAGTTTGAAGGGAGATCAGAGACGTGCAAAAATATTCCTCCGCGGAACTTCACGTAAACTGTGGTAACTGGTGGAAAAATAGCAGGGATAAGTGAATTAATAAGTGTCAGCATTGGCTAGATTTGTAAAAACCACCATGATTGGTTTTCAAACAGTGTGACGTCAAGAAAACACCTGTTATTGGTTAGAATAGCATTGAGAACTAGTCTGCCATACGCAGTAAGGCGGTGAAACAGCTCATTTTAGCCAAGACATCACACAGTAAACAAAAACAAACACTTAGAAAAAATCCAAGTGAAACATAACTATACACACGAATATCTTCGTTAAATAGAAGCTGCTCATATATTGACTATTATATAAGCGTTCTATATGATATAATAGTGAATTGTAGGTGTTTAAATTCTTCAAGATCTTCCGCGGAGCTCTCCTACACATTTACCTTACCTTTTTCCCTAGACATGTCCAAAGTTACATTACCCTTTTCCCTAGACATGTCCAAAGTTACATTACCCTTTTCCCTAGACATGTCCAAAGTTACATAATAATGTAGACACTTACCACAAATGTTGCCGTGTTCCAAAATTGTCGTCGTCTTAGAGATTGAACGTTCAGTTTTGTTCAGAGTTAAATTCCTATGAAGATGCCGGGGTTTCCACCGAGTAACTTTTATTGGAACTGTTCGCCGTGGCTGTGGTAACCTCGGAGGCAATTTACTTCTTACCTTTGACAGGTACATATTACGCATGCGCGAACTCAATTACTAATTTAAGACATTTAATTCATAAGTTTAATTTTATTAATCATTTTAATTATCATTAACGCTAATAGTTACTATACTAAGTAGCATTAAGTTATTTACTTTTAATTTATTAAGAAAAATAGGTAAAGGCTTCGAGTGAAGCTAACGACCGAACGGCTATTCCCCACAGTCGGACACAAATATCAATTCTTTCTGATTGAATTAATTAATTTAACGTTAACTGTATTGCTTATAAGGAAACAGTTTTGCTTTCCATTTCTTTTGCAACTCGTACCTCTATCATTTTTTTCTCTTTCTCTTCTTTTTAACTATAAAACTGTATAAATACACAGTATATATATATATATATATATATATATATATATATATATATATATATATATATATATATATATGTATATATATACATATGTATAATATATATATATATATATATATATATATATATATATATATATATATATATATATATATATATATATATATATGTTTTAATGCTGTTACTATTTTTTAAAATATTTCATTTTAATTGTTCATTATTTCTCAGATCATTCATTTATTTTTTCCTCACTGGGCTGTTTTATATATATATATATATATATATATATATATATATATATATATATATATATATATATATATATATATATATATATATATATATATATATATAACTGCGACTGTTATGCAGATTAGCGACAATTACTATTCCTACATCCCAGCTTATGAAGTGAGGAGGTGGTGAACGTATGTGTAGGTGTGTGTGTGTGTGTGTGTATGCGTTTATCTCCCTTTTAGTCTCCAAATATTGTAGTGACATTAAACTCTGTCTCCAAAGATTCAAGCAAAGTTTTCATCCTTCTTAAATTTCTTCCCAATTATAAAATGTTCTTATAAACGTATTTATTTGCTTCAAAAATTTCTCCGAGGAAGGGATTAACCGAAGGAATATATAATATAATTAAATTCGTTATCTGAAGAAGAAAAATAAGACGTATAATGCACTAAAATACCTAAATAAAGATGGAAAATGGAAGGACATTTTCCCACCTCTAGCGGGATTCCGGAAATCTTGCAAGAACCTACGGAGGAATCGCAAGAATCGTTGAAGACATTTCGCGGCATTCTCGTGTAAGTTCCGCGTGCGTGTGTGCGTGCGCACGTGTGTATACGTACAGTATGTGCGGGTGTGAAACGGAAGCTATTCGTCAAAACATCTTCAACAGGCTTCAGAATCCGGAGTCGGTCTTCGAAAGGTATTTCTACATTTTTTTTCAGAATCCGCAATCGGTCTTCAAAAGGTATTTCTACGTTTTTTTTTTTTCAAAATATAGCAGATCGAGGTAAAGCGATATGATATTCTGAATCATGTTTGCAAATAATTTGTGGAAAGTGATTACAGGATTTTGGATGGCGATAACCGGAACACTATTTTCTAATCTCGGCGCTGGGCTGAGAGTGGGTCGCACTTTTGTTGGGATTAAAGACCAATATTGTGCCTGTGAGCAGTACTACATGGAACTCGAAGGACGAATGAAGATGATAAATGACAACTTCTTTTTCAGGATGGTCTCGTGGCTTCTGCCAGCGAGACCCAACTTCGAGGATGCGGTTGTTGAGGATTCTTTCCTCCATCGACTCTTGTCCTCTATCCCTGTGGTTGGGGGATTTCTGACATCTCGGAGGGAGCTTCGGCAGTGTGAGCTGAAGGTTTGGAACTTGGAACAACGACTGGAAATGATCAGAGAGGGTCTTGGACCTTTTCTCTCCTACTTTGTCCTTGGAATGGATAACACTGGCGCTCCCATGAGCGTGGGATACGCCTGGATACTGGCTTGTTTGGCCTTAGTTGGAGGAGGTATATTATTTAAACTCTTATTTTCAAAGAAAGGAAAAATTAGCGATGGCAAAAAGAAACAAAATGAAATATTACGGAATGAATTGATGAACAAGATGACTGAACTCGAAAGGCGGATTGACGAACTTCAGGAAAAGCTGAATGAAAGAGATCTGGAAATTCGAGAATCCAATGACTTATCCAAAAAACTGGAAGAACGAACGGAAGAAGCAGAAGAGGAAAGACAAGTCACTCGTCGAAACGTTCTGGAATCTGAGATGGATCGGTGTATACACAAAGAAGACTTTGATTCGGCGTTGGTTTTCCTAAGGGTTGTCCTTGAAGATTTTGACGACGTGTTGGAATGTCGCGCGAAGGAGCTCAGATGCCTGATGGCAATGGGCAGATGGGATGAGGCCCAGAACGTTTTAGATGAACTGCCCGATGAACACAAAGTAAACTCGGATGTAAGAGTGGAATCTGCCATACTTTGTGCAAGTCACTGTGACTTTGAGGAAGCTGAAAGGATTTTGGACGAAGTTCTGAAGGGATGCCCAAATCATCCTAGGGCACTCGAAGGACGGGAGTTCCTGCAGCGGCAGGTCTTATGGAATACGATTCCCTCAATGATAGACAACTCGGAATTTGATGCCGTCTTGGAAACAATTGCACGATGTCAGTCGCTAGAGTCCTTCTTCCCCTGGGCTCGAGCAGAACTGCTTCAATTGAAAGGGAATATCTTGTGCAAGCTTCGACGGCTGGAAGAAGCTCGTGAATGTTTCCTGAGTGCTCTTGCTATTGACGAGACAGATGTGGAAACTAGGTTAAGACTCGGTCTATGCTACTTATTAGATGGAAAATACAGAGATGCAATTGCTCTATTTGAGCAACTGGACGAAGAGGAACAGCTAGAAGAAGACTTGGTATTTTATGCCGAGGCATTGGAAAGAATGGAAAGAATGGGATGTCCGTTCCAAATCATAGGTGTTAAAACAGACGCTTCCCAGAAGGAAATAGAAAAAGCCTACAGGAAAATGGCACTCAAGTACCATCCTGACAAGTGCCATGGGTCTTGACATAGACCAACAGGAAGTACATGAGATCATGCAACGGATCAACTACGCAAAAGATCTTTTAACCGAGAACGAGATGAGGAAGGAATTCGACGAAGTCAGAAAATTTGTCGAAGATTTTGCAGAGCAACTTTTCGAAAATCCCATGATGCAGGAATGGTTGGATGAAGACGAATTGGAGGAATGGGATGGTTCGGATGAGGAATATGATTACGATGTTGATGAGGAGTATGATTTTGACTCTGATGATGATTATCTGATTCTAATTGATGAGGATAATATGTTAATGGAATATTCATATGAAGAATATTCAAGTTATGAAGAAGAGGAAGAATTCGATGAGAAGGGAGAATTCGATGAGGAGGAGGGAGAATTCGATGAGGAGGAGGAAGAAATCGATGAGGAGGAGGAGGAAATCGACGAGGAGGAGGAAGAAATCGATGAGGAGGAGGGAGAATTCGATGAGGAGGAGGAGGAAGAAATCGATGAGGAGGAGGAGGAAGAAATCGATGAGGAGGAGGAGGAAGAAATCGATGAGGAGGAGGAGGAAGAAGAATTCGAAGAGTTTGAGGAAGAAATCGATGAGGAGGAGGAGGACTTGGAGCAAGAAGAGGAGGAGGAGGAGTAAAACTTTAAAACTTTAATATCCGGAGTAGCGGATTCTCCTTGATACCAACGAATTTGTGCTGAGAGTCTACGATATAGATTAGAGCTACTAAGAGACAAGTTGAAACAGCTTCTGACTTAGATGCCGGGTTTGAAGGAAGTCTCCAGCAAGTGCTCAATTACCCAGCTTAAAGGATATGGGGAATACCCTGAAGGACTTGCCCTGCAGAGGGAAAAATCTCCGCTTTTTCTAGTATGCTATGTTCCCTGGTGGAGTCGTACAGGGGCTTCGTCAGGTGAACAAATGGTCAGATATCTAGATCTATTCTTTCGGATACTAACCTTCGGGTGGTTCTGGGGGAATAACCTAGAAGACTGGCTCTGCAGAGGGAAAGAGCGGAAATTCTTCTAGTATGCAGTCAGGTCCTCATTGGGTGGACCAAGGAAATTAGGCTGGGGAAAAAGCTGAAGGATTGTGAGAGAGATGTCTGGACTTCATTAAAAATGAGGAGCGAGAGGGATTGTGAGAGCACTGTCCAATACTGGAGAGGGAGAAGACCTGTACCAAGGTGCAAATGGAAGGGCATTTAGATCAGTAGCAGAAAAAATTATAATAATCGTAAAAAAACAATAAAATAAATCAGCAACGAGGGGAAGAGGAGAAGCAGGAGCAAAAAAGAAAAAAAAATTAAAACAAAGAAAATCCAAAAAAAAAAAAAATTTAAAACAAAAAAATCCAAAAAAATAAATTTAAAACAAAAAAATCCAAAAAAATAAATTTAAAACAAAAAAATCCAAAAAAAAAAATTTAAAACAAAAAAATCCCCCCAGAAAAATTTAAAACAAAAAAATCCAAAAAAAAAAGATTAAAACAAAATAATCCAAAAAAAATTTAAAACAAAAAATCCCAAAAACAAATTTAACAAAAAAATCCCAAAAACAATTTAAAACAAAAAAATCCAAATAAAAATTAAAACAAAAAAATCCAAAAAAATGAGGCAGCAAAAGCAGCAAGAGGGGAAAGAGAAGCGGCTAAATCAGACGCAGCAGCAAAAAAAAAAAAAATTGAAACAAAAAAATCCAAAAAAAAAGAGCAGCAAGAGGAGAAAGAGAAGTGGGTAAATCAGCAGCAGCAGCAAAATAAAAATTAAAACAAGAGGATCCCAAAAAAATCCAAATAAAAAAGCGCAGCAAAAGCAGCAAGAGAAAGAGAAGCGGCTAAATCAGACGCAGCAGCAAAAAAAAAAAAATCCAAAAAAAAAGAGCAGCAAGAGGAAAATGAGAAGCAGCTAAATCGGCAGCAGCAGCAGCGAAAAAAAAAAAAAATTAAAACAAATATATCCAAAAAAAATTTAAAACAAAAAAATCCAAAAAAAATCCAACAAAAAAAATCCAAAAAAAAACAGGCAGCAAAAGGAGCAAGAGGAGAAAGAGAAGCGGCTAAATCAGCTTAAGCAAAAAAAAAAAAAAGGAAAAAATTTAAAACACAAAAATCCAAAAAAAATTTAAAACAAAAAAATCTAAAAAAAAGGAGGCAGCAAAAGCAGCAAGAGGAGAAAGAGAAGCGGCTAAATCAGCAGCAGCAAAAAAAAAAATAAATAAATAAAAAAAAAAAAAAAAAAAAAAGAGGCAGCAAGAGCAGCAATAGGAGAAAGAGAAGCGGGGCTAAATCAGCAGCAGCAGCAAAAAAAAAAAAAATTTTAAACAAAAAAATCCAAATAAAAATTTAAAACAAAAAAATCCAAAAAAAAGGCAGCAAAGGCAGCAAGAGGAGAAAGAGAAGCGGCTAAATCAGCAGCAGCAGCCAGAAAAAAAAAAAAAAAAAAAAAAAAAAAAAATTAAAACAAAAAAATCCAAAAAAAAAATTTAAAACCAAAAAATCCCCCCCCCCCAAAAAAAAAGAGGCAGCAAAAGCAACAAGAGGAGAAAGAGAAGCGGCTAAATCAGCAGCAGCAGCAGCAAAAAAAAAAAAAAGAAAAAAAAATTTAAAACAACAAAATCTAAAAAAAAAAATTTTTAAAAAATCCAAAAAAAAAAAAAGAGGCAGCAAAAGCAGCAAGAGGAGAAAGAGAAGAGGCTAAATAAGCAGCAGCAGCAAAAAAAAAAATAAAAAAATTTAAAACAGAAAAATCCAAAAAAAAATTAAAAAAAAAATAAAAAAAAAGAGGCAGCAAAAGCAGCAAGAGAAGCAGCTAAATCAGCAGCAGCAGCAAAAAAAAAAAAAAAAAAAAAAAAAAAAAAAAAAAAAAAAATTAAAATAATAAAATCCAAAACAAATTTAAAACAAAAATATCCAAAAAAAAGTTTGAAACAAAAAATCCAAAAAAAGAGGCAGCAAAAGCAGTGAGAGGAGAAAGAGAAGCGGCTAAATCAGCAGCAACAGCAAAAAAAAAAAAAACAAAAAAAAAAACAAAAAAAAAAAAAAAATAATTTAAAACAAAAAAATCCAAAAAAAAATTAAAAACAAAAAAAATCCAAAAAAAAAAAAAGAGGCAGCAAAAGCAGCAAGAGGAGAAAGAGAAGCGGCTAAATCAGTAGCAGCAGCAAAAAAAAAAAAAAAAAAGAAACAAAAATTTAAATCCAAAAAATCCAAAAAAAACATTTAAAACAAAAAAATCCAAAAAAACAAGAGGCAGCAAAAGCAGCAAGAGGAGAAAGAGAAGCGGCTAAATCAGCAGCAAAAAAAAAAAAAAAAAAAAAAAAAAAAAAAAAAAAAAAAAAAAAAAAAAATTTAAAACAAAAAAATCCAAAAAAAAGGCAGCAAAAGCAGCAAGAGGAGAACGAGAGGCGACTAAATCAGCAGCAGCAAATAAAAAAAAAAAATAGAAATTTAAAAAAAAAAAAAAAAAAAAAAAAAAAAAAAAAAAAAAAAAAAAAAAAAAAAAGAGGCCGCAAAATCAGCAAGAGGAGAAAGAGAAGCGGCTAAATCAGCAGCAGCAAAAAAAAAAAAAAAAAAAAAAAGAAACAAAAATTTAAATCCAAATAATCCAAACAAAAAATTTAAAACAAAAAAAATCCCCCCCAAAAAAAAGAGGCAGCAAAAGCGGCAAGAGGAGAAAGAGAAGCGGCTAAATCAGACGCAGCAGCAAATAAAAAAAAAAAAAAATTTGAAACAAAAAAATCAAAAAAAAAAAATTAAAACAAAAAAAAGCCAAAAATAGATTAAAACAAAAAAATCCCAAAAAACCAGAGGCAGCAAAAGCAGCAAGAGGAGAAAGAGAAGTGGCTAAATCAGCAGCAGCAGCAAAAAAAAAAAAAAAGAAAAAAAATATATAAAAAAAAATTTATTACACAAAAAAATCCCCCCCCCCCAAAAAAAGAGGCAGCAAAAGCAGCAAGAGGAGAAGGAGAAGCGGCTAAAACAGCAGCAGCAGCAGCACAAAAAAAAAGGAGAATAAATATATAAAACAGTAAAATCCAAAAAAAAAGAGGCAGCAAAAAGCAGCAAGAATGGAAGGAGAAGCAGCTGACACAGCAGCAGCAGCAAAAGAAAATAAAATATAAAACAAAAAAAGAAAGAAAAATATAAAACAAAAAAAATCCAAAACAAAAGAGGTAGCAAAAGCAGCAAGAGGATAAGGAGAAGGAGGAGAAGCGGCTGAGAAAGCAGCAACATGGAAAAAGATAAATAAAAAAACAAAAAATTAAAACAAAAAAATCAGAAAAAAAGATGCAGTAGCAGGAATGGGCTAAGTTGCAAGGATCAAGTGGTTGGACCATGGAAGATGGAGAAAAAAAGGAAAGTTTTTAGATGGACATAGCCTTTGATGCAGGTGGTACAAGCCCTGCATCATAGGATAAGGAATGAGCTAAATTGAAAGGATCAAGTGGTTGGACCATGGGAGATGGAGAAAAAAAGGAAGTTTTTTTAGATGGACATATCCTTTGATGCAGGTGGTACAAGCCCTGCATCATAGGATAAGGAATGGGCTAAATTGAAAGGATCAAGTGGTTTGACAATGGGAGATGGAGAAAAAAAAGAACGTTTTTAGATGGACATATCCTTTGAAACAGGTGGTACAAGTCCTGCATCATAGGATAAGGTATGGGCTAAATTGAAAGGATCAATTGGTTGGACCATGAAATATGGAGAAAAAAAGGAACGTTTTAGATGGACATATCCTTTGTTGCAGGTGGTACAAGCCCTGCATCATAGGATAAGGAATGGGCTAAATTGAAAGGATCAATTGGTTGGACCATGGGAGATGGAGAAAAAAAGGAAGTTTTTTTAGATGGACATATCCTTTGATGCGAGTGGTACAAACCCTGCATCATAGGATAAGGAATGAGCTAAATTGAAAGGATCAAGTGGTTGGACCATGGGAGATGGAGAAAAAAAGGAAGTTTTTTTAGATGGACATATCCTTTGATGCAGGTGGTACAAGCCCTGCATCATAGGATAAGGAATGGGCTAAATTGAAAGGATCAAGTGGTTTGACAATGGAAGATGGAGAAAAAAAGGAACGTTTTTAGATGGACATATCCTTTGAGGAAGGTGGTACAAGCCCTGCATCATAGGATAAGGACTGAGCTAAATTGAAAGAATCAAGTGGTTGGACCATGGGAGATGGAGAAAAAAAGGAAGTTTTTTTAGATGGACATATCCTTTGATGCAGGTGGTACAAGCCCTGCATCATAGGATAAGGAATGGGCTAAATTGAAAGGATCAAGTGGTTTGACAATGGAAGATGGAGAAAAAAAAGAACGTTTTTAGATGGACATATCCTTTGAAACAGGTGGTACAAGTCCTGCATCATGGGATAAGGTATGGGCTAAATTGAAAGGATCAAGTGGTTGGACCATGAAATATGGAGAAAAAAAAGGAACGTTTTACATGGACATATCCTTTGTTGCAGGTGGTACAAACCCTGCATCATAGGATAAGGAATGAGCTAAATTGAAAGGATCAAGTGGTTGGACCATGGGAGATGGAGAAAAAAAGGAAGTTTTTTTAGATGGACATATCCTTTGATGCAGGTGGTACAAGCCCTGCATCATAGGATAAGGAATGGGCTAAATTGAAAGGATCAAGTGGTTTGACAATGGAAGATGGAGAAAAAAAGGAACGTTTTTAGATGGACATATCCTTTGAGGAAGGTGGTACAAGCCCTGCATCATAGGATAAGGAATGAGCTAAATTGAAAGAATCAAGTGGTTGGACCATGGGAGATGGAGAAAAAAAGGAAGTTTTTTTAGATGGACATATCCTTTGATGCAGGTGGTACAAGCCCTGCATCATAGGATAAGGAATGGGCTAAATTGAAAGGATCAAGTGGTTTGACAATGGAAGATGGAGAAAAAAAAGAACGTTTTTAGATGGACATATCCTTTGAAACAGGTGGTACAAGCCCTGCATCATAGGATAAGGTATGGGCTAAATTGAAAGGATCAAGTGGTTGGACCATGAAATATGGAGAAAAAAAGGAACGTTTTAGATGGACATATCCTTTGTTGCAGGTGGTACAAGCCCTGCATCATAGGATAAGGAATGGGCTAAATTGAAAGGATCAATTGGTTGGACCATGGGAGATGGAGAAAAAAAGGAAGTTTTTTTAGATGGACATATCCTTTGATGCAGGTGGTACAAACCCTGCATCATAGGATAAGGAATGAACTAAATTGAAAGGATCAAGTGGTTGGACCATGGGAGATGGAGAAAAAAAGGAAGTTTTTTTAGATGGACATATCCTTTGATGCAGGTGGTACAAGCCCTGCATCATAGGATAAGGAATGGGCTAAATTGAAAGGATCAAGTGGTTTGACAATGGAAGATGGAGAAAAAAAAGAACGTTTTTAGATGGACATATCCTTTGAGGCAGGTGGTACAAGCCCTGCATCATAGGCTAAAGAATGAACTGAATTGGAAGGATCAAGTGGTTGGACCATGGGAGATGGAGAAAAAAAGGAAGTTTTTTTAGGTGGACATATCCTTTGATGCAGGTGGTAAAAGCCCTGCATCATAGGATAAGGAATGGGCTAAATTTAAAGGATCAAGTGGTTTGACAATGGAAGATGGAGAAAAAAAGAACGTTTTTAGATGGACATATCCTTTGAAACAGGTGGTACAAGTCCTGCATCATAGGATAAGGAATGGGCTAAATTGAAAGAATCAAGTGGTTGGACCATGAAATATGGAGAAAAAAAGGAACGTTTTAGATGGACATATCCTTTGTTGCAGGTGGTACAAGCCCTGCATCATAGGATAAGGAATGGGCTAAATTGAAAGGATCGAGTGGTTAAACGATGGAATATGGAGAAAAAAATAATGTCAGGACCATGGAAGATGGAGAAAAAAAAGGAACGTTTTTATATGGACATATTCTTTGAAATAGGAGGTACAAGTCCTGCATCATAGGATAAGGAATGGGCTAAATTGAAAGGATCAAGTGTTTGGACCATGGAATATGGAGAAAAAATGGATCGTTTTTAGAAGGACATATCCTTTGATGCAGGTGGTAAAAGCCCTGCATCATAGGATAAGGAATGGTCTAAATTGAAAGGATAAAGTTGTTGGACCATGGAAGATGGAGAAAAAAAGGAACGTTTTTAGATGGACATATCTTTTGAAACAGGTGGTACAACCCTGCATCATAGGATAAGGAATGGGCTAAATTGAAAGGATCAAGTGGTTGGACCAAGAAAGATGGTGAAAAAAAAGGAACGTTTTTAGACAGACTTACCCTTTGATGCAGGTGGTACAAGCCCTGCATCATAGGATAAGGAATGGGCTAAATTGAAAGGATCAAGTGTTTGGACCATGGGAGATGGAGAAAAAAAAAAGAACGTTTTTAGATGGACATATCCTTTGTTGCAGGTGGTACAAGCCCTGCATCATAGGATAAGGAATGGGCAAAATTTAAAGGATCAAGTGGTTTGACCATGGAATATGGTGAAAAAATGGAACGTTTTTAGAAGAACATATCCTTTGATGCAGGTGGTACAAGCCCTGCATCATACGATAAGGAATGGGCTAAATAGAAAGGATCACGTGGTTGGACCATGGAATATGGTGAAAAAATGGAACGTTTTTAGAAGAACATATCCTTTGATGCAGGTGGTACAAGCCCTGCATCATACGATAAGGAATGGGCTAAATTGAAAGGCTCAAGTGGTTGGACCATGCAAGATGGAAAAAAAGGAACGATTTTAGATGGACTTGTCCTATAATGTAGGTGGTACAAGCCCTGCATCAAAGGATAAGGAATGGGCTAAATTGAAAGGATCAAGTGTTTGGACCATGGAAGATGGAGAAAAAAAAGAACGTTTTTAGATGGACTTATCCTTTGATGCAGGTGGTACAGACCTGCATCATAGGATAAGGAATGGGGTAAATTGAAAGGATCAAGTAGTTTGACCATTGAAGATGGTGAAAAAAAGGAACGTTTTCAGAAGGACATAACCTTTGATAAAGGTTGTACAAGCCCTGCATCATAGGATAAGGAATGGGCTAAATTGAAAGGATCAAGTAGTTGGACCATGCAAGACGGAAAAAAAAAGGAACGATTTTAGATGGACTTATCCTTCGATGCAGGTGGTACAAGCCCTGCATCATAGGATAAGGAATGGGCTAAATAAAAAAGGATCAAGTAGTTGGACCATGGAAGATGGAGAAAAAAAGAACGTTTTTAGATGGACTTATCCTTTGACGCAGGTGGTACAGCCCTGCATCATAGGATAAGGAATGGGTTAAATTGAAAGGATCAAGTAGTTGGACCATGGAAGATGGTGAAAAAAAAGAAACATTTTTAGATGGACTTATCCTTTCACGCAGGTGGTACAAGCCCTGCATCATTGGATAAGGAATGGGCTAAATTGAAAGGATCAAGTGTTTGGACTATGGAAGATGGAGAAAAAAAGGAACGTTTTTAGATGCACATATCCTTTGATGCAGGTGGTATAAGCCCTGCATCATTGGATAAGGAATGGGTTAAATTTAAAGGATCAAGTGGTTGGACCATGGAAGATGGAGAAAAAAAGGAACGTTTTTAGATGCACATATCCTTTGATGCAGGTTGTATAAGCCCTGCATCATTGGATAAGGAATGGGTTAAATTTAAAGGATCAAGTGGTTGGACCATGGAAGATGGAGAAAAAAAGGAACGTTTTTAGATGCACATATCCTTTGATGCAGGTGGTATAAGCCCTGCATCATTGGATAAGGAATGGGTTAAATTTAAAGGATCAAGTGGTTGGACCATGGAAGATGGAGAAAAAAAGGAACGTTTTTAGATGCACATATCCTTTGATGCAGGTGGTATAAGCCCTGCATCATTGGATAAGGAATGGGTTAAATTTAAAGGATCAAGTGGTTGGACCATGGAAGATGGAGAAAAAAAGGAACGTTTTTAGATGCACATATCCTTTGATGCAGGTGGTATAAGCCCTGCATCATTGGATAAGGAATGGGTTAAATTTAAAGGATCAAGTGGTTGGACCATGGAAGATGGAGAAAAAAAGGAACGTTTTTAGATGCACATATCCTTTGATGCAGGTGGTATAAGCCCTGCATCATTGGATAAGGAATGGGTTAAATTTAAAGGATCAAGTGGTTGGACCATGGAAGATGGAGAAAAAAAGGAACGTTTTTAGATGCACATATCCTTTGATGCAGGTGGTATAAGCCCTGCATCATTGGATAAGGAATGGGTTAAATTTAAAGGATCAAGTGGTTGGACCATGGAAGATGGTGAAAAAAAGGAACGTTTTTAGATGGACTTATCCTTTGATGCAAGTGGTACAAGCCCTGCATCATAGGATAAGGAATGGGTTAAATTGAAAAGATCAAGTGGTTAGACCATGGGAGATGGAGAAAAAAAAGGAACGTTTTTAAATGGACATATCCTTTGTTGCAGGTGGTACAAGCCCTGCATCATAGGATAAGGAATGGGCAAAATTTAAAGGATCAAGTGGTTTGACCATGGAATATGGTGAAAAAATGGAACGTTTTTAGAAGAACATATCCTTTGATGCAGGTGGTACAAGCCCTGCATCATAGGATAAGGAATGGGCTAAATAGAAAGGATCAAGTGGTTGGACCATGGAATATGGTGAAAAAATGGAACGTTTTTAGAAGAACATATCCTTTGATGCAGGTGGTACAAGCCCTGCATCATACGATAAGGAATGGGCTAAATTGAAAGGCTCAAGTGGTTGGACCATGCAAGATGGAAAAAAAGGAACG
The DNA here is from genome assembly GCF_036898095.1 of Palaemon carinicauda. Classification (NCBI taxonomy): domain Eukaryota; kingdom Metazoa; phylum Arthropoda; class Malacostraca; order Decapoda; family Palaemonidae; genus Palaemon; species Palaemon carinicauda. The sequence goes on from NC_090729.1 coordinate 135,958,052, forward strand.
ATTTTAGATGGACTTGTCCTATAATGTAGGTGGTACAAGCCCTGCATCAAAGGATAAGGAATGGGCTAAATTGAAAGGATCAAGTGTTTGGACCATGGAAGATGGAGAAAAAAAAAGAACGTTTTTAGATGGACTTATCCTTTGATGCAGGTGGTACAGCCCTGCATCATAGGATAAGGAATGGGGTAAATTGAAAGGATCAAGTAGTTTGACCATTGAAGATGGTGAAAAAAAGGAACGTTTTCAGAAGGACATAACCTTTGATAAAGGTTGTACAAGCCCTGCATCATAGGATAAGGAATGGGCTAAATTGAAAGGATCAAGTAGTTGGACCATGCAAGACGGAAAAAAAAAGGAACGATTTTAGATGGACTTATCCTTCGATGCAGGTGGTACAAGCCCTGCATCATAGGATAAGGAATGGGCTAAATAAAAAAGGATCAAGTAGTTGGACCATGGAAGATGGAGAAAAAAAGGAACGTTTTTAGATGGACTTATCCTTTGATGCAGGTGGTACAGCCCTGCATCATAGGATAAGGAATGGGTTAAATTGAAAGGATCAAGTAGTTGGACCATGGAAGATGGTGAAAAAAAAGAAACATTTTTAGATGGACTTATCCTTTCACGCAGGTGGTACAAGCCCCGCATCACTGGATAAGGAATGGGCTAAATTGAAAGGATCAAGTGTTTGGACTATGGAAGATGGAGAAAAAAAGGAACGTTTTTAGATGCACATATCCTTTGATGCAGGTGGTATAAGCCCTGCATCATTGGATAAGGAATGTGTTAAATTTAAAGGATCAAGTGGTTGGACCATAGAAGATGGAGAAAATAAAGGAACGTTTTTAGATGGACTTATCCTATGATGCAGGTGGTACAAGCCCTGCATCATAAGATAAGGAATGGGCTAAATTGAAAGGATCAAGTGTTTGGACCATGGAAGATGGTGAAAAAAAGGAACGTTTTTAGATGGACTTATCCTTTGTTGCAGGTGGTACAAGCCCTGCATCATAGGATAAGGAATGGGCTAAATTTAAAGGATCAAAAGGTTGGACGATGGAAGATGGAGAAAAAAAGGAATGTTAGGACCATGGAAGATGGAGAAAAAAGGGAACGTTTTTAGATGGAAATATCCTTTGATGCAGGTGGTACAAGCCCTGCATCATAGGATAAGGAATGGGGTAAATTTAAAGGATCAAGTGGTTGGACCATGGAAGGTGGAGAAAAAAAGAAATGTTTTTAGATGGACATATCCTTTGAAACAGGTGGTACAAGTCCTGCATCATAGGATAAGGAATGGGCTAAATTGAAAGGATCAAGTGGTTGGACCATGGAATATGGTGAAAAAATGGAACGTTTTTAGAAGAACATATCCTTTGATGCAGGTGGTACAAGCCCTGCATCATAGGATAAGGAATGGGCTAAATAAAAAAGGATCAAGTAGTTGGACCATGGAAGATGGTTAAAAAAAGGAATGATTTTAGATGGACTTATCCTTTGATGCAGGTGGTACAAGCCCTGCATCATAGGATAAGGAATGGGCTAAATTGAAATGATCAGGTGTTTGGACCATGGAAGATGGAAAAAAAAGGAACGTTTCTAGATGGACACATCCTTAGAAGCAGGTGGTACAAGCCCTGCATCATAGGATAAGGAATGGGCTAAATTGGAAGGATCAAGTGGTTGTACCATGGAAGATGGAGAAAAAATGAACGTTTTTAGATGGACATATCCTTTGATGCAGGTGGTACAAGCCCTGCATCTCAGGATAAGCAATAGAATAAATTGAAAGGATCAAGTGTTTGGACCATGGAAGATGGTGAAAAAAAGGAACGATTTTAGATGGACTTATCCTTTGATGCAGGTGGTACAAGCCCTGCATCATAGGATAAGGAATGGGCTAAATAAAAAAGGATCAAGTAGTTGGACCATGGAAGATGGAGAAAAAAAGAACGTTTTTAGATGGACTTATCCTTTGACGCAGGTGGTACAGCCCTGCATCATAGGATAAGGAATGGGTTAAATTGAAAGGATCAAGTAGTTGGACCATGGAAGATGGTGAAAAAAAAGAAACATTTTTAGATGGACTTATCCTTTCACGCAGGTGGTACAAGCCCTGCATCATTGGATAAGGAATGGGCTAAATTGAAAGGATCAAGTGTTTGGACTATGGAAGATGGAGAAAAAAAGGAACGTTTTTAGATGCACATATCCTTTGATGCAGGTGGTATAAGCCCTGCATCATTGGATAAGGAATGGGTTAAATTTAAAGGATCAAGTGGTTGGACCATGGAAGATGGAGAAAAAAAGGAACGTTTTTAGATGCACATATCCTTTGATGCAGGTGGTATAAGCCCTGCATCATTGGATAAGGAATGGGTTAAATTTAAAGGATCAAGTGGTTGGACCATGGAAGATGGAGAAAAAAAGGAACGTTTTTAGATGCACATATCCTTTGATGCAGGTGGTATAAGCCCTGCATCATTGGATAAGGAATGGGTTAAATTTAAAGGATCAAGTGGTTGGACCATGGAAGATGGAGAAAAAAAGGAACGTTTTTAGATGCACATATCCTTTGATGCAGGTGGTATAAGCCCTGCATCATTGGATAAGAAATGGGTTAAATTTAAAGGATCAAGTGGTTGGACCATGGAAGATGGAGAAAAAAAGGAACGTTTTTAGATGCACATATCCTTTGATGCAGGTGGTATAAGCCCTGCATCATTGGATAAGGAATGGGTTAAATTTAAAGGATCAAGTGGTTGGACCATGGAAGATGGAGAAAAAAAGGAACGTTTTTAGATGCGCATATCCTTTGATGCAGGTGGTATAAGCCCTGCATCATTGGATAAGGAATGGGTTAAATTTAAAGGATCAAGTGGTTGGACCATGGAAGATGGAGAAAAAAAGGAACGTTTTTAGATGCACATATCCTTTGATGCAGGTGGTATAAGCCCTGCATCATTGGATAAGGAATGGGTTAAATTTAAAGGATCAAGTGGTTGGACCATGGAAGATGGAGAAAAAAAGGAACGTTTTTAGATGCACATATCCTTTGATGCAGGTGGTATAAGCCCTGCATCATTGGATAAGGAATGGGTTAAATTTAAAGGATCAAGTGGTTGGACAATGGAAGATGGTGAAAAAAAGGAACGTTTTTAGATGGACTTATCCTTTGATGCAAGTGGTACAAGCCCTGCATCATAGGATAAGGAATGGGTTAAATTGAAAAGATCAAGTGGTTAGACCATGGGAGATGGAGAAAAAAAAGGAACGTTTTTAAATGGACATATCCTTTGTTGCAGGTGGTACAAGCCCTGCATCATAGGATAAGGAATGGGCAAAATTTAAAGGATCAAGTGGTTTGACCATGGAATATGGTGAAAAAATGGAACGTTTTTAGAAGAACATATCCTTTGATGCAGGTGGTACAAGCCCTGCATCATAGGATAAGGAATGGGCTAAATAGAAAGGATCAAGTGGTTGGACCATGGAATATGGTGGAAAAATGGAACGTTTTTAGAAGAACATATCCTTTGATGCAGGTGGTACAAGCCCTGCATCATACGATAAGGAATGGGCTAAATTGAAAGGCTCAAGTGGTTGGACCATGCAAGATGGAAAAAAAGGAACGATTTTAGATGGACTTGTCCTATAATGTAGGTGGTACAAGCCCTGCATCAAAGGATAAGGAATGGGCTAAATTGAAAGGATCAAGTGTTTGGACCATGGAAGATGGAGAAAAAAAAAGAACGTTTTTAGATGGACTTATCCTTTGATGCAGGTGGTACAGCCCTGCATCATAGGATAAGGAATGGGGTAAATTGAAAGGATCAAGTAGTTTGACCATTGAAGATGGTGAAAAAAAGGAACGTTTTCAGAAGGACATAACCTTTGATAAAGGTTGTACAAGCCCTGCATCATAGGATAAGGAATGGGCTAAATTGAAAGGATCAAGTAGTTGGACCATGCAAGACGGAAAAAAAAAGGAACGATTTTAGATGGACTTATCCTTCGATGCAGGTGGTACAAGCCCTGCATCATAGGATAAGGAATGGGCTAAATAAAAAAGGATCAAGTAGTTGGACCATGGAAGATGGAGAAAAAAAGGAACGTTTTTAGATGGACTTATCCTTTGATGCAGGTGGTACAGCCCTGCATCATAGGATAAGGAATGGGTTAAATTGAAAGGATCAAGTAGTTGGACCATGGAAGATGGTGAAAAAAAAGAAACAATTTTAGATGGACTTATCCTTTCACGCAGGTGGTACAAGCCCCGCATCACTGGATAAGGAATGGGCTAAATTGAAAGGATCAAGTGTTTGGACTATGGAAGATGGAGAAAAAAAGGAACGTTTTTAGATGCACATATCCTTTGATGCAGGTGGTATAAGCCCTGCATCATTGGATAAGGAATGTGTTAAATTTAAAGGATCAAGTGGTTGGACCATGGAAGATGGAGAAAAAAAAGGAACGTTTTTAGATGGACTTATCCTATGATGCAGGTGGTACAAGCCCTGCATCATAAGATAAGGAATGGGCTAAATTGAAAGGATCAAGTGTTTGGACCATGGAAGATGGTGAAAAAAAGGAACGTTTTTAGATGGACTTATCCTTTGTTGCAGGTGGTACAAGCCCTGCATCATAGGATAAGGAATGGGCTAAATTTAAAGGATCAAAAGGTTGGACGATGGAAGATGGAGAAAAAAAGGAATGTTAGGACCATGGAAGATGGAGAAAAAAGGGAACGTTTTTAGATGGAAATATCCTTTGATGCAGGTGGTACAAGCCCTGCATCATAGGATAAGGAATGGGGTAAATTTAAAGGATCAAGTGGTTGGACCATGGAAGGTGGAGAAAAAAAGAAATGTTTTTAGATGGACATATCCTTTGAAACAGGTGGTACAAGTCCTGCATCATAGGATAAGGAATGGGCTAAATTGAAAGGATCAAGTGGTTGGACCATGGAATATGGTGAAAAAATGGAACGTTTTTAGAAGAACATATCCTTTGATGCAGGTGGTACAAGCCCTGCATCATAGGATAAGGAATGGGCTAAATAAAAAAGGATCAAGTAGTTGGACCATGGAAGATGGTTAAAAAAAGGAATGATTTTAGATGGACTTATCCTTTGATGCAGGTGGTACAAGCCCTGCATCATAGGATAAGGAATGGGCTAAATTGAAATGATCAGGTGTTTGGACCATGGAAGATGGAAAAAAAAGGAACGTTTCTAGATGGACACATCCTTAGAAGCAAGTGGTACAAGCCCTGCATCATAGGATAAGGAATGGGCTAAATTGGAAGGATCAAGTGGTTGTACCATGGAAGATGGAGAAAAAATGAACGTTTTTAGATGGACATATCCTTTGATGCAGGTGGTACAAGCCCTGCATCTCAGGATAAGCAATGGAATAAATTGAAAGGATCAAGTGTTTGGACCATGGAAGATGGTGAAAAAAAGGAACGATTTTAGATGGACTTATCCTTTGATGCAGGTGGTACAAGCCCTGCATCATAGGATAAGGAATGGGCTAAATTGAAAGATTCAAGTGTTTGGACCATGGAAGATGAAGAAAAAAAGGAACGTTTTTAGATGGACACATCCTTTGATGCAGGTGGTAAAAGCCCTGCATCATAGGATAAGGAATGGGCTAAATTGGAAGGATCAAGTGTTTGGACCATGGAAGATGGTGAAAAAAAGGAACATTTTTAGATGGACTTATCCTTTCACGCAGGTGGTACCAGCCCTGCATCATAGGATAAGGAATGGGCTAAATTGAAAGGATCAAGTGGTTGGACCATGGAAGATGGAGAAAAAAAGGAACGTTTTTAGATGGACACATCCTTTGATGCAGGTGGTAAAAGCCCTGCATCATAGGATAAGGAATGGGCTAAATTGAAAGGATCAAGTGTTTGGACCATGGAAGATGGTGAAAAAAAGGAACATTTTTAGATGGACTTATCCTTTCACGCAGGTGGTACAAGCCCTGCATCATAGGATAAGGAATGGGCTAAATTGAAAGATTCAAGTGTTTGGACCATGGAAGATGGAGAAAAAAAGGAACGTTTTTAGATGGACACATCCTTTGATGCAGGTGGTAAAAGCCCTGCATCATAGGATAAGGAATGGGCTAAATTGAAAGGATCAAGTGTTTGGACCATGGAAGATGGAGAAAAAAAGGAACGTTTCTAGATGGACACATCCTTTGATGAAGTGGTAAAAGCCCTCCATCATAGGATAAGGAATGGGTTAAATTGAAAGGATCAAGTGGTTGGATCATGGAAGATGGAGAAAAAAAGGAACGTTTTTAGATGGACGTATCCTTTGATGCAGGTGGTACAAGCCCTGCATCTTAGGATAAGGAATGGGCTAAATTGAAAGATTCAAGTGTTTGGACCATGGAAGATGGAGAAAAAAAGGAACGTTTTTAGATGGACACATCCTTTGATGCAGGTGGTAAAAGCCCTGCATCATAGGATTAGGAATGGGATAAATTGAAAGGATCAAGTGTTTGGACCATGGAAGATGGTGAAAAAAAGGAACGATTTTAGATGGACTTATCCTTTGATGCAGGTGGTACAAGCCCTGCATCATAGGATAAGGAATGGGCTAAATTGAAAGATTCAAGTGTTTGGACCATGGAAGATGGAGAAAAAAAGGAACGTTTTTAGATGGACACATCCTTTGATGCAGGTGGTAAAAGCCCTGCATCATAGGATAAGGAATGGGCTAAATTGAAAGGATCAAGTGTTTGGACCATGGAAGATGGAGAAAAAAAGGAACGTTTCTAGATGGACACATCCTTTGATGAAGTGGTAAAAGCCCTCCATCATAGGATAAGGAATGGGTTAAATTGAAAGGATCAAGTGGTTGGATCATGGAAGATGGAGAAAAAAAGGAACGTTTTTAGATGGACGTATCCTTTGATGCAGGTGGTACAAGCCCTGCATCATAGGATAAGGAATGGGCTAAATTGAAAGGATCAAGTGTTTGGACCACTGAAGATGGAGAAAAAAAGTAATGTTTTTAGATGGACACATCCTTTGATGCAGGTTAATTGAAAGGATCAACTGGTTGGACCATGGAAGATGGAGAAAAAAAGGAACGTTTTTAGATGGACATATCCTATAATGCAGGTGGTACAAGCCCTGCATCATAGGATAAGGAATGGGCTACATTGAAAGGATCAAGTAGTTGGACCATGGAAGATGGAGAAAAAAGGAGCGTTTTAGATGGACATATCCTATGATGCAGGTGGTACAAGCCCTGCATCATAGGATAAGGAATGGGCTAAATTGAAAGGATCAAGTGTTTGAACCATGGAAGATGGAGAAAAAAAGGAACGTTTTTAGATGGACATATCTTTTGATGCAGGTGGTACAAGCCCTGCATCATAGGATAAGGAATGGGTTAAATTGAAAGGATCAAGTGGTTGGACCATGGATGATGGAGATAAAAAGGAATGTTTATGGATGCACATATCCTTTTATGCAGGTGGTAAAAGCCCTGCATCATAGGATAAGGAATGGCCTAATTGAAAGGATCAAGTGGTTGAACCATGGAAGATGGAGAAAAAAGGAATGTTTTAAGATGGACATATCCTTTGATGCAGGTGGTACAAGCCATTATAGGACAAGGAATGGGGTAAATTGAAAGGATTAAGTGGTTGAACCATGGAAGATGGAGAAAAAAAGGAACGCTTTTAGACAGACATATCCTTTGATGCAGGTGGTACAAGCTCTGCATCATAGGATAAGGAATGGGCTAAATTGAAAGGATCAAGTGATTGGACCATGGATGATGGAGAAAAAAGGAACGTTTTTGGATGTACATATCTTTTCATGCAGGTGGTACAAGCCTTGCATCATAGGATAAGGAATGGGCTAAATTGAAAGGATCAAGTGGTTGGACCATGGAAGATGGAGAAAAAAAAGAACGTTTTTAGATGGACATATCCTATGATGCAGGTGGTACAAGCCCTGCATCATAGGATAAGGAATGGGATAAACTTAAAGGATCAAGTGGTTGGACCATGGAAGATGGAGAATAAATAGGAACGTTTTTAGATGGAAATATCCTTTGACGCAGGTGGTACAAGCCCTGCATTATAGGATAAGGAATGGGCTAAATTGAAAGGATCAAGTGGTTGGACCATGGATGATGGAGATAAAAAGGAATGTTTATGGATGCACACATCCTTTCATGCAGGTGGTAAAAGCCCTGCATCATAGGATAAGGAATGGGCTAAATTGAAAGGATCAAGTGGTTGGATCATGGAAGATGGAGAAAAAAAGGAATGTTTTTAGATGGACATATCCTTTAATGCAGGTGGTACAAGCCATTATAGGATAAGGAATGGGCTAAATTTAAAGGATTAAGTGGTTGAACCATGGAAGATGGAGAAAAAAAGGAACATTTTTAGACGGACATATCCTTTGATGAAGGTGGTACAAGCCCTGCATCATAGGATAAGGAATGGGCTAAATTGAAAAGATTAAGTGGTTGGACCATGGAAGATGGAGAAAAAAGGAACGTTTTTAGATGGACATATCCTTTGATGCAGGTGGTACAAGTCCTGCATCATAGGATAAGGAATGGGCTAAATTGAAAGGATCAAGTGATTGGACCATGGGAGATGGAAAAAAAAAGGAAGGTTTTATAGATGGACATATCCTTTGATGCAGGTGGTATAAGCCCTGCATCATAGGATAAGGAATGGGCTAAATTGAAAGGATCAAGTGGTTGGGCCATGGAAGATGGTGAAAAAAAGGAACGATTTTAGATGGACTTATCCTTTGATGCAGGAGGTACAAGCCCTGCATCATAGGATGAGGAATGGGCTAAATTGAAAGGATCAAGTGGTTGGACCATGGAAGATGGAGAAAACGACCCAGATGTTCCTCCTACCCTCCTGCCACAGGAACACCTCCCTCCAATCAACCCCATAACAACGACGATGGCGTAGGTGATGAGTTGCCAGGTAGCTTGCCTGCTACTGAAACTCTTCCGGTGAGTGCCTCAGCCAGTCAGCAAGCAGCTCTGGACTCCCCGAACCCAAATATTGAGCTGCAGAACGGCTTGTATGACTCTGAAGCCCACTCGGGCAGCCTGCTATTCAATTATTGTACAGCTGCAAGAGCCCTGACTGGGTTTGCACAAACCATGACTCAATCCAACTTTGGCAATTGTGAGCAGAGAAGCAGACTGACTGCGACGGAGCGTCTCATGGCAAAAACCTCCGTCAAAAGGAGAGCAGCTCTTCCCACATCAGATACGGACTCTGCCAAGAAGGACCAAACAGCGACCAGCACCTGATATGACGATACGACGAGGCAACATCAGCGTTTATAAGGAGCCCTCTCACGACCCCTTCGCCAGACTTTGCTTGATGATGTGACGACACACACTACACCCTCTCATAAGACGTAGCAGCCATATACATTGTACCAATCTTGAGTAGTTTATTTTTAGTTATATTATGGATTTTTGATATTCAATTTGCTCTCACCTACCGATAAGAAGTAAAATAAGAGCTATAGAAAAGCTCAGCCACTAAATTAATGCCACATATATACATACACATATATATCTATCTATCTATCTATCTATATATATATACATATATATATATATAATATATATATGTTTGCGTATATATATATATATATATATATATATATATATATATATATATATATATATATATATATACACATATATACATACTCGTATGTAAATAATAATAATAATAATAATAATAATAATAATAATAATAATAATAATTGGTGTGCCAGGGTGCACTTTGTCTCAGCAAAGTGTCCCCGGAATTCCCGTGTCTAACTGTACCAAAAAACCTATAAGATTGTGTGTAAATCGTGCTTCAAATAAAAGATAAGTGCGCTTCGATTTTCTATCTAACCAATCGGATGAAATAATTATCATTTAAGAAAAAAATAAACGCTTTCACTTATAAAATACATCACAAATAAACTTTACCTATAGCGAATTCTTTTTAATGAGGCAGGTTTGCACCGACTCGCAGGGGTGCCCTTTTCGCTCGGAAAAGTTTTCTGATCGCTGATTGGTTAGAATTATCTTGGCCAACCAATCAACGATCAGGAAACTTTTCCGAGCTAAAAGGGCACCCCTGCGAGTTGGTGCAAATCTGCCTCACTAAAAAGAATTGACTATAGTTTCTTACCAAACATTCTATGCCAACTACGGTTCTATGTGGTAACGTCCCTGACTGGTGATTGCCAGACTGGGGTTCGATCCCGTTCAAACTCGTTAGTTCCTTTGGTTGCTGTAACCTCACCCTCCTTGTGAGCTATGGATAGGGGATTTGAGGGACCCTATAGGTTTATCTGCTGAGTCATCAGCAGCCATTGCCTGGCCCTCCTCAGCCCTTGCTTGGGTGGAGAGGAGGGTTGGGCGCTGATCATATGTATACTCGTATATGGTCAGTCTCTACGGCATTGTATTGCTTGATAGGGCAATGTCACTGTCCCTTGCACCTGCCATTCACGAGTAGCCTTTAAACCTTTTAAACGTCACGTGGCTAAGAAGGGTTTTATTTTTGAATCTCATTTAGAGAAACACATGTTTGGGTTAACTTATGCAGTTAAGGCTAATAGTCATGCATTCTTCATCATTAGGCTCAATACTACACATTATTCTATTAGTTTTATTCCAGCCTCTGCCATTCATAAGTCGCATTTAAACCTTTGCACTAAATGGTAATAAGCATATATTTACAAATATAAGTTAATTTACTCTTTGCACTTTTTAGGACAAATTAACCATTGCTCTGACATGTTTTAGTTTCGTTTTTTTTTTTTTTTTTTTTTTTTTTTTTTTTTTTTTTTTTTTTTTTTTTTTTTTCAGGAACTGAAAACGAAGTGACCCAGGTCGAGGTGGTATCTGGTTTCAATGCTTCTCTTCCCTCTTCTTACGCTCTGGTAAGGGCATATGTGGTATCTGATGATTTGATATTGTTATGAAAGGTAAATATAATGTGTTTGTTTAGGGGAACAATTTGACATAATACGTCTTGTGACAATACTGTTAAAATAATATTTAAAACAGAAGTTAAGAAATCATTGCTAAACGAAACTAAGATAACTTTATGACAAAACTCAGAATAAGATATTAAGTTAAAAGTGCATCTGTCTCTAGTGGATAAAATATCATTTGTCTATATAGAAAATAAAGATATATATAGATCTTTCTTCGGAATGGAAAATAAAGCTAGAATGATATATTATATGTCCTCGAAATAGAAAATTAAGCTAAAATAAGATAAGTCCTTAGAATATCATATTAGAAAATAATATCTATCCTTCAGATAGAAAATTCCACCTGTTCTCAGAATAAAAAAAATAACATATGTCCTTACATTAGAAAATTAAACCATAAACTTTATCAACAAGAAGAATCATCATGAAAAACACAAAAGATTTAGGAAAAGTTAAAAAATTTCTCCTTTCAAAGCCAATAGAAAACTTTCCTATTCCCACCAAGGCAAAATATTCCCTTTCAACGATTATTTATTGTCAGCCTCAAAAAAGTCTTTTTGGATACGTGGAAAAGTTTAAACGATTCCTATTCGAAGGTCTTGAAACCATTTAAATTTTTTATATGAATAAAAAGTTTGTCTTTACGAAAGATTATGTTAGCAATATACCTTTTGTTTCACTATAAAAAAAATGATTTTTTTTGGTAAATTTTATCACTTATATCGATTTAAAATATCTTATGAATGGTTTCAATCTCTCAATTTACATCTTGTGGTTTATTTTTACTTTTATTTATATGAAAAAAATATATTCTTTAGAAATGTTGAAGAAGAAGAAGAAGAAGAAGAAGAAGAAGAAGAAGAAGAAGAAGAAGAAGAAGAAGAAGAGGCCTCTGTCCATTATATCTGAAATTCCCAAACCTGCTTTTGTCAATAAGCACCTGCAGGATACTAAAGGAATCACACGATGTAGATCCCACGCCCTTCCTCCCTTACCTCCAACAACATCCCCCCACCCCGCCCCCACACGTGTCTTGGCCACCTCGTGTCAATTTCCTTTGGCGGAAACAAACGTAAGAGACTCTTTCTTTTATTGGGGCTGATTGGGACGTTGCTTTTCATTCTGTGCCACAAAGACAAATAGGAAATTCTGAGTTGGTTGGAAGTGTTGAAAACGTTATGGAGGACCCATTGGATGTCTGCATTCTTTTCTTTCTTCTCCTTTTCTTTTGCGTCTAAAGGGTTTCTCTGATATAGCCCCTTGCTTTGTTGTGTGCAGTTAAGGAGGTTTTGAAACTTTTGTTCCATAAAATTTTGAATAAGGTTGGATATTTTATATATACACTCATACACGATTACATATGAATATATTTCATATACACACAAACACACACTACGTATATATATATATATATATATATATATATATATATATATATATATATATATATATATATATATATATACTGCATATGTATAAATATATATATATATATATATATATATATATATATATATATATATATATATATACTGCATATGTATAAATATATATATATATATATATATATATATATATATATATATATATATATATATATATACATATGTAATATATATATATATGTGTATATATATATATATATATATATATATATATATATATATATATATGTATATATATATACAGCATATATATACATATACACACACACACACACACACATATATATATATATATATATATATATATATATATATATATATATACATATATACATACATATTATGATTAAACAAAAAAAAAACTAAGGTAGAATCTAACGAAACTTTTGGCAAATGTGGGCTTCGTATTTACAATCAAGTAATTAAGTCTTGGAAGCTATTTGATTAAAGCATTGGCAAAGAGGACACCTCGACTGCCCAGACTTGACGGAGGTTGAGGTCTCCTTCTCTTGCTAATAATAAGCAACAAATTGGTCAAATGGATTCAAGGCAGAAAAAGAAACGCCTTTTAAATGCTGTATTGAGATTCATACTTTAGATGAGTAGTGCTGTAGTCCAGCTACAGCGAAATAGAACTTGCATCTATTAGCGGCGTTGCCACGTCACCGATCGTGGCATTTAGTCTTTCACCTAAAGTCGGTATACATACGGGAAGACGTGGCATCGTTTCAAAGAAGAAAATGTTGATTCTACCGGAGAGTGATTCATTCATTCATATGTGAATGATTTAATTTTATTCTTATTGTAACCGTTTGTAGTTGCACTGCATTCCTGGAGTGTTCGCTGCAATTTGCTTGCATTTGATAATTAATTCCACCTTAGGAGATGTTATAAACTTCCACCTTTTCGCTTGGTATCTCCCAAAAGGGAATCCACGTATTATATGACATCAATTTGGAAAAATAAGAATTTAGCATCAGGAGCTATTCTCATGGATTTCTTCAACATGTCTTTGACACTCATTATAATAATAATAATAATAATAATAATAATAATAATAATAATAATAATAATAATAATAACAATAATAATAATAATAATTTTTACCTTTCTGGTAAGAACCTGCGCGTTGTTGAAGTTAATGTTGGACATAATACTCATTTGAATGTGTCATCTCTCTCTCTCTCTCTCTCTCTCTCTCTCTCTCTCTCTCTCTCTCTCTCTCTCTCTCTCTCTCTCTCTCCACTTTGCAAATGGATTCTGTAATGCCTTTGTTCTTCCGGTTATGATTAGGACCTGATATACATTTCTAATGTACATAAACGTATCTCTCTCTCTCTCTCTCTCTCTCTCTCTCTCTCTCAGGGGAAATGACAACGTAAATCAGATGCAAAAAGGAACGGGAAAGGGGTAGGGAGGAGAGGGAAGAGGGAGTGGGGAAGGGGGATGGAAGAGGGTGAGGAAAGTAGGCATCTTTAAAGGGGGAACAGACCGACTCCTCATTTCCCTTTCCCGGATGTTGTAGGGATAAAAGGAGTCATTATTTAGAATACGGAAATTCCACTTGATCCTTTCACGCTATTTTTCATCTCGCTTTTTTCTTATTTTGATTTTCCAGGGAAGGAGACCTCCTCCAAAATGACCTCCTCTTAAAAGACATCCTCCTAAAAGACCTCCTCTTAATACACCTCCTCCAAAAAGACCCCCTTAGAAGATATACTCTTAGAAGACCTCCTCCAAAAAGACCTCCTCCAAAAAGACCTCCGAGAACACCTCCTCGTGTAAAACCTCCTCCAAAAAGACCTCCTCTTAAAAGATCTCCTCCAAAAAGCCCTCCTCTTAAAAGATCTCCTCCAAAAAGACCTGCTCTTGAAGACTTCCTCCAAAAAGACCTCTTAAAAGACCTCCTCCTAAAAAAAACTCCAACTAAAGCCCTCCTCCAAAAAAAAAACTCCTACTAAAGCCCTCCTCCAAAAAGACCTCCTCCTAAAAAAACCTCTAACTAAAGCCCTCCTCCTAAAAAAACCTCCTACTAAAGCCCTCCTCCAAAAAGACCTCCTCCTAAAGACCTTGTGGCGGGATGTCACAAGAACAACCCCCACACCCTTGAATCACACTAAACAGACAATTGTCAACTCAACACAAACTTTCCCCTTACGTTATCATAAACTGGACTCTTAAACAAAAAGGACATAAAAACAAAACAAACTTAATATTATATTCCTTAAAACTAGAAAGCTTAATACGAAATCATTCACAATCAAAATAATAATCACACTTACAACTAATCAAACACTTAACACTAAATATAAATAACGTAATACCATTCAAATAAACCAATAAAAAAAAAACACCTAACACAACTTAAACTTGAATTGACCACAACCTTAACTTCAAATCGCAAAAACATATATATTTATAAGGACAGACACTCGTCCAAATGCGCCAGTCTTAATTAACGGCACACTGACACAGCTGGGTGGCAAAACGGTAACCTTCCCACTACTCAAAGCACTTTTATTAAGTGGTGAGTAGAGCAATCTAAGGCGGTTAATGCGTCGTCATCGTCGTCGTCGTCGTCATCATCATCATCATCATCATCATCATCATCATCATCATCATCATCATCATCATCATCATTCAGAGAAAATTCCTTCACACAGGCAAAGTTGTTACCGATTGTATCCAACTTCAAAAGAGCAGTCATTTCCAAGTCCTTATCACAAGCCAAGTCATTACCAATCAATTACACATTCAAGGAACAATCTCTCAAAAAGGAGGAATTACGGCCTGAAAAATTAAAAAAAGGAAAACACTTACGAACAATCCTAACTAACTAAACTATCGCACTATAATCAAAGATGAATAATAAACTGTTCCTATCATTCACAATCACGACAAGCAAATATAAATAAAACTGTACTTAATCAGAAAATAAATAATCACTTCCACGTTGGTAAAATAATAATGAAGTAAATCCAGCATTCACAAAACTGCCTCACGTCGCATTCAATCAAAAAAAAGCATTCGCTCCGAAATATTTACTACTCTCCTAACCTAGCTAAAAGTAAACAAACAACCTCATTTATACCAACAGTCTTTCTCACAACAAACAATTGATACACTAACCAACCACCTTTCTCTCTCTCTCTCTCTCTCTCTCTCTCTCTCTCTCTCTCTCTCTCTCTCTCTCTCTCTCTCTCTCTCTCTCTCTCTCTGGATTTGGCAAACAAAAAATAAATAAAAATAAAACAAAAATTAATCCTCCGCAACCTCCTCCTAAAAGACCCCCTCTTCAAAGACATCCTCCAAAAAGACCTCCTCCTAACAGATCTTTTAAAAGACCTCCTCTTAAAAGACCAAGTTTGAAGTTTGAAGTCTCTTAACATTTGCTTCTGCCCTCTCACCTTCTTGGGTGATTCTTACGTATTTCTCAGGGACTCCCTTTTCCCTCATGGGTAATTCATAAGTAATTGACCTAATGTGTAATTATCCAAGGAATAAACGGAATTGGGATTAATAACCCAAGACAACTATTCTAAAGAGTTTTTGTCTAAGATCAGGGGAAATGCGTTCAAGAAAACATCATCATCATCTCCTCCCACGACAATTAATGAAAAGGGCCTCGGTTAGATTTCACCAGTCGTCTCTACCTTGAGCTTTTAAATCAATACATCTCCATTCGTCATCTTCCACGTCACGCTTCATAGTCCTCAGCCATGTAGGTCTGGGTCTTCAATCTCTTCTAGTGCCTTGTGGAGGCCAATTAGGTGTATGGTAATTGATGTAAAATAGACATGTAAGTTTTTAAACACACCCAAACGTGCATACACATACATAATATATATATATATATATATATATATATATATATATATATATATATATATATATATATATATATATATGTGTGTGTGTGTGTGTGTGTGTACATGTGTGTACACGTGTGCATATATCTTAGTAAGTTAACAAAATCTTGATAATTCGACAAAATATTAGTAAGGTAACAAAATCTTAATAAGTCGACAAAATCTTGATAAGTCAACAAAATCTCAATAACTCAACAAAATCCTGATTAGTCGACAAAGTCTTAATAAGCAAACAAAATCTCAATAGTCAACATAATCTTAAAAACTCGACAAAGTCTCAATAAGTCAACAAAATCTTAATAAGTCGACAAAATCTTAATAGGTCGACAAAATCTTAATAAGTCGACAAAATCTTGATAAGTCAACAAAATCTCAGTAACTCAACAAAATCCTGATAAGTCGACAAAATCTTAATAAGCAAACAAAATCTCAATAGTCAACATAATCTTAAAAACTCGACAAAGTCTCAATAAGTCAACAAAATCTTAATAAGTCGACAAAATCTTAACCTTCGTTAAGAATGAAAGAAACTTCGCTTTTATATCTAGAAAGTGAAAACCCTTATGATCTATCTGCTTTAATTGAAGGGAATTGTTTTTGTAGCAATATTTCTCATAAGATGATCATCAAATAATCATTCAACATAATCACTTCATTTAGTAGCCTAACTTATTCCACGCCTTCGAATTATGCCATAAATAAATGAATAAAATAGAAATTAATAAGTTTTTGCGTAATTTAATCGAGTTTTCCTAAAACCATTTCACTTTATTTTACTCATTTTGGCATCTCCGGATAGGCTATTTTCCTTTTTTTTCCGATTTATTAGATTTCCTCGCCATCATTATGAATTATTTCACTTTCATTATGAATTTGTCGGTCGTTAAAATGCAGTTCTTTCAAGATCCTCTTCATATAAAGATTCCTCATTATCATAAAACAAAATTTAACGGGTTATTATTTTCGCTATTCTTGGAGTCTAGCAAGAGCTCAGCTGGCTTTGTCTGGGGATAGTTGTCCATTGTGGCTATAAAATGAATAAATGGACGTATTGCTTTTAATATTCAACAAGATAGGTCGACTACTTAGCACTTCTGCTGATTGACATCAACTGGGAACAAGGTTCGACAATTTCAAACACTGTCAAAATATATGTACACTTTACCATCCTTATTAAGAGAAAAAAAACCTTATTTTTAATTAAAAAAATAAAAAGGTATTAGTTTTAGGAAAATAAAAAGACATGATTAAACAACTTCAATACACGAAAAGAAGTAACAAAAGAAATATGGAATAGTTTATGTAAAAATAAAAAGAAACAATACTGACACAACTTCAATACACGAAAAGAGGGGACAAAAGAAAGACCGTCACTGACGAAGAACTGAAATAGAAAAAGGGAAGTGTGTAGGCTCTCCAAACATAGAAGAAATAGAGCAGTTCCTCCATGCAATGGAATCAGCCTCGACCCAGGAGGGGGAAGCTAGAGTTCAGGCAGCAGATTTTAAGCAATATTTAGATTTTATCTGACCTTTTAATCAAAGGTTTAGAAACTTAGTTTTCAGGGTTAGCACCAATTAATAAAAGGATCATTACGCTGTTGAACAATCACCCCATGTAAGTTCCAAGAGAAACAAGGTAATGGCTGGCTATGATAACCCATGGAGACCTACTAGCACCCTAAAAATCTCCTCCTTAACTAACACGGACAATAAATCTATAATATTAGTTATTTCCATCAAGCTAAGAGCAGGTTCACCTATGTAAGACCGAAAAGGAACAAGGCAATAGCTGTTAATGACTTAAGACAAGAGCAGGTCAACTTATGAGATACCCAAAAGGAACAAGGCAATAGCTATTAATCACTCAAGCTAAGAACAGACCAACTTCTAAGAAAACCAGAAGGAACAAGGGAATAGCTGTTAATGACTTAAGATAAGAGCAGGTCAACTTGAGAGACCTAAAAGGAACAAGGCAATAGCTTTTAACGACTTAAGCTAAGAGCAGTTCAACTCACGAGAAAACCAGAAGGAACAAGGAAATACCTGTTAATAGCTTAAGCTTAGAGCAGGTTAACTTATGAGAAAACCAGAAGGAACAAGGAAATACCTGTTAATGGCTTAAGCTTACAGCAGGTTAACTTATGAGAAAACCAGAAGGAACAAGGAAATACCTGTTAATAGCTTAAGCTTAGAGCAGGTTAACTTATGAGAAAACCAGAAGGAACAAGGAAATACCTGTTAATGGCTTAAGCTTAGGGCAGGTTAACTTATGAGAAAACCAGAAGGAACAAGGAAATACCTGTTAATGGCTTAAGCTTAGAGCAGGTTATCTTATGAGAAAACCAGAAGGAACAAGGAAATACCTGTTAATGGCTTAAGCTTAAAGCAGGTTAAGTTATGAGAAAACCAGAAGGAACAAGGAAATACCTGTTAATAGCTTGAGCTTAGAGCAGATTAACTTATGAGAAAACCAGAAGGAACAAGGAAATACCTGTTAATGGCTTAAGCTTAGAGCAGATTATCTTATGAGAAAACCAGAAGGAACAAGGAAATACCTGTCATTGGCTTAAGCTTAAAGCAGGTTAACTTATGAGAAAACCAGAAGGAACGAGGAAATACCTGTTAATAGCTTGACCTTAGAGCAGGTTAACTTATGAGAAAACCAGAAGGAACAAGGAAATACCTGTTAATGGCTTAAGCTTAGAGCAGGTTAACTTATGAGAAAACCAGAAGGAACAAGGAAATACCTGTTAATGGCTTAAGCTTAAAGCAGGTTAACTTATGAGAAAACCAGAAGGAACAAGGAAATACCTGTTAATGGCTTAAGCTTAGAGCAGGTTATCTTATGAGAAAACCAGAAGGAACAAGGAAATACCTGTTAATGGCTTAAGCTTAAAGCAGGTTAACTTATGAGAAAACCAGAAGGAACAAGGAAATACCTGTTAATAACTTGAGCTTAGAGCAGGTTAACTTATGAGAAAACCAGAAGGAACAAGGAAATACCTGTTAATGGCTTAAGCTTAGAGCAGGTTAACTTATGAGAAAACCAGAAGGGACAAGGAAATACCTGTTAATAGCTTGAGCTTAGAGCAGATTAACTTATGAGAAAACCAGAAGGAACAAGGAAATACCTGTTAATGGCTTAAGCTTAGAGCAGGTTAACTTATGAGAAAACCAGAAGGAACAAGGAAATACCTGTTAATGGCTTAAGCTTAAAGCAGGTTAACTTATGAGAAAACCAGAAGGAACAAGGAAATACCTGTTAATGGCTTAAGCTTAGAGCAGGTTATCTTATGAGAAAACCAGAAGGAACAAGGAAATACCTGTTAATGGCTTAAGCTTAAAGTAGGTTAACTTATGAGAAAACCAGAAGGAACAAGGAAATACCTGTTAATAACTTGAGCTTAGAGCAGGTTAACTTATGAGAAAACCAGAAGGAACAAGGAAATACCTGTTAATGGCTTAAGCTTAGAGCAGGTTAACTTATGAGAAAACCAGAAGGGACAAGGAAATACCTGTTAATGGCTTAAGCTTAGAGCAGGTTAACTTAAGAGAAAACCAGAAGGAACAAGTGCATAGCTGTTAATGACTTATGGTACAGATACATAATGAACAGAATACATATCCCTGATATGGATACATATTGAACACACTTTGTATCTCAATGGTATGGATACATTACGAACACAATATGTATCTATATATAATGGATACACAATGAACACAATATGTCTCTATGATATGGATACATTATGAGTAAAATATGTATCTCAATAGTATGGATACATTATGAACACAATATGTATCTATATACCATGGATATACAATGAACACAATATGTCTCTCTGTGGTATGGCTACATAATGAACACAATTTGTATCTCTATGGTATGGATACATTATGAACACAATATGTATCTATATATTATGGATACATAATGAACACCACATGCATCACTATGGTAGGGATACAAAAGGAACACATATATATCTCTATAATATGGATACATAATGCTTAATCCTAATGCCAGCTTCAGCGATGAACCCTTTCTCTCCCCTGATAACAACTGATTCTCTCAGCCAATTAAAATCCCAATCAAATTCAAAACCATTCATGTCATGCATGACTGACACTTGTCACTATCTCATGACCTTCACTATTGTGACGCCAATAGGATATAAACCATTCAATTAACGTCGTCATCGTAATGAGAATAATAAATCATTATTATTTAATCGTTCGGAATGTCTATATAAATCACGTCATTGCAGAAGGATTTATGGGAATGTCCAAATGAGTCATATTTTCACCTGTCAATAATACAGGATTTATAATCTATTTTCCTTTTGGTTAATTTTCCTTTTAATTCTTCTTAATTTTCCTCTTCTAATGATTTCACATAATTTGTCTTCATCCTTCGTTAGTGTTTATCTTTTTTTTTTTTTTTTTTTTTTGCCTTATATCTCCTTTTTAATATTTTGCTATCTGCCTTTCTTTATTTTTCCTTTGCTTTCATCTTCGATTTTCTTTTC
>NC_090729.1:135983918-135988918 GCF_036898095.1 Palaemon carinicauda
CCTTGAAAGGGATAGCGTTGTTCCTCTTGATTTAGGGCTTCTGTGTAGACTTAAAAACTTGTTGCTAAACAAATTAATACGAAACAATCAGACACACCACACAAAACTACAAAAACAAACTTTGAAAAGAGCTTGACGAAAAGTTTGTTTACACCAGCCGATGTTACTGGAAGGCTGTGACGTCATCATCTCTGCGGCCTCTGATTGGCTGAGCGGCTCGCTGCCCGGACTGAGCTGGTGAATCAAACTAGATCACGGTCTAGGATTATAATTATTATTCTCGGATATTATTTTATGGATTTTAGCGAATATCTATTAAATTAAAAACGCTTTATACACAATTGTTTTATTTTTAGAAATTTAAAAAAAAACAGGGATGTTTCACAACTAGAGTTAACTCTTATAAAACTTTAAAATGGGGAATACAAGCATTTCATGTGTAATGACATACCAGAATTGACACTCAATTTCCAACTGATTTATAAAGTCATTCCTTATCGGAGTAAAAACACTTGTTAGTTAAAAAACTTAATCCTTCCTCTCTCTCTCTCTCTCTCTCTCTCTCTCTCTCCTCTCTCTCTCTCTCTCTCTCTCTCTCTCTCTCTCTCTCTCTCTCTCTTTAGCATTTGATCCCCAAACAGGACGTTGAAAGGTATGTTATGGCCACTTCATTTCATATAATCGGTTTATTATATAATTGGATGTTATTCTTGCATTAGTATCTGATATAATGAAACAGGGAGAAACAACACACACACACACACACACACACCCACACACCCACCCACACACACACACACACACACACACACACACACACACATATATATATATATATATATATATATATATATATATATATATATATATATATATATATATATATATATGTGTGTGTGTGTGTGTGTGTGTGTGTGTGTGTGTGTGTGTGTGTGTGTGTGTGTGTGTGGGTGGGTGTGTGTGTGTGTGTGTGTGATGAATCAATTTCACAGAAAAAAAATCAAAATACCAAAAGACATTGACGTATCCCTTTTCAAAGGTAAGACTTCGTTATAATCTAGAAGATTATTATAAGGATAGGGAATATTATGTTAAAGATAGAGAGGAAAAGCGATCAAAATGGATGCAGTGGCTTGCCAATGCTCTGTAAAGTTTGCGCACACACTCGTGGTCGTGTTGCATCATTTTACTAGACCCCCTATTTATTCACTTGAGTATGATACATTTTTTTTTCTTTTTTTTTTCTTTTTTTTTAAGGGGAATTTGAACATGTTAGTAACATTAAGACCTCCTCGTTTTCCTGAAAACCATTTTAACTGTACTCTCCCATGGAAAATTCCATTGTTTACGATCTTAGATTGGGCTATACAATTGTTACCCCCAAATGCAATTACAAGGAGAGAAAGGTTTCAGATACATGAAAATCGCTATAAAAAAAAGCTTCAAATAGCGTCAGCTTTCTGGGGGGCTTACAGCGTCCCCCGGACCCCCAGCTGCTTTGGTTAAGTTTTCCGACCTCCCCCCCCTTTTTGAACTTGCTGGATTCGCGCTTGTAATAATACCTGGTGATCTCATCCACATTTCCGAACCATGACATTTTAAATTAGTCTACCCTATTAAGATATGATTTCATTTTCTATTTCCTATATGGTTTTCATTTTCTTTTATATGCGTATAATAAACTTATCTATATTTTCCAAAAAGCATTGTGATATTACACAAGACTTTCCATTTAGTCTCATTTTCTTTTCCATTCTGGACACTATTTAAAATTCATCTAGAACATCTGGTTTACGCTACTTTGTAATATTTTCTTTATAGTTATGTTTATTGATCATAGTATTCCCGGTACTTCTGTGTTTGATTACTTCACTTGAGGCAATTTCCCCCGTTCACGGAAAATTTGTATCAAAACAGTATTTTACAGTTTATTTGCAACAGTGTTATAATTCTACTATCCTTTTCTTGCAACGCACACAGAAATACATCAATATTTGAATATCCAAACATACTGTACATCACTATTTGCTTTCCTTACATTCTCCCATCTAGCCATCTCACAATCAAGGCCCCTCTCAATATTTCTATAATAGCATTTCATATAAAGAAACCCCCAACTGTAGAACTTGCTCACTTTCTCTCACATTGTCAACATGATGTGTAACAGTTTTTAATATCTAATACTGCACAAACAACTGTAAGTCAATTTCTGCTGTACTATACACATGGCATCACAACAAACAAAAATATCTTGAAAATGCTTCCTCCAGGCATACATATTACTTGCAATTCTTCACATTCATCAATCTGATTTTATATGTTCTCGCCCAAACTTCTCCCTATAGTTTTCCCTCAATTCATTTGTACTTTCTGAAATACCTACAGTACAACTTGCTTATCATTCTAAAATCTCAACCTATACAACTCCTTCTCTAACATCAACTTACCTCCTTCATTACATTGCTTACAAATCGTCAGACCTTTTGGCATTATCAGAGATCTAAAGACTCTACTAATCATATGATGTCATTCTTGTGTGGTCCGTAGTTTCTTCCTCTGTTGTCTTAATCAAAAAAAAAAAAAAAAAAAAGTAAAAAAAAAAAAAAAACAACAACTTATCATTATGCACACAAATACATTTCTTGAATTCATTCTAAAACTTGCTATATGAAGGTAATATCATCAACATGAGTGTTTTAGGTAACCCCTATCATTTGTGTCTACTTACCAATTTCCTTGATACTTAGTTCCTTTCCTTCTCTTATTTTATAAATATTGTATGTAGTATTATATATTCTTATTTGGTACTGTTCCATAGGATAGCTCTTTGTAAAAAAACAACTGCATTTTCTTTGAATTACTAGTGAGGTATAAAGATCAGAATTTGAATAAGATATACACTACAGTTCCTAGTTTTATTGATTGAACTATGCGAAGAAACATGCCATCACTTGCTATGCACACAGAATACCGTGATGCAGATTGTGTATACCATTGCACATGTAGGCCTATAGGTCTATTTTTCTATGAAATATTACACAAACTCTTCTACTCAATCTTATTTCATCTTCCATTCTAACTTGACATTCATTGGAATCTTATCATGAAGATCTGTATCTATTCCTAAATGAGAAACTTCTCCTCTTTCTTTCAATCACCACATTTGTTATATTTTGTATATGTTCATCCTTTTTCTTTCATTCTCATATTCAGACTTTTCTCTAACTTTGTCTTTCGCCTGGAACATACAAATACAAATAAATTTCTACCTCATACCTGGGATCGAACGCTAGCCCCTTCATTCTATTCATCAATATCTCATCCTTCTTTTAATCACCACATTTATCATGTTTTGTATATTTTCATCCTTTTTCTTTCATTCTCATATTCAAACTTGCCTCAAAAGAATCTTGGTCTTTCGCCTGAAACATATAAATACATTCTTGTCATTCCATTCTTCCACAATGGAATATTTGCTCTCCAAATCTTACACTCTTCTTCCTCGCCCTCTTCTGCAATTTTCAGTCTGTCTGCCCTCATCTCATGCCAACCAAATTAATAGATTATTTTCTCAGTAATTTGAATTATCCTCATTACATTTATCTTTTTGCATTAATTCTTTGGTGTTCATTCATGGGTTGATTTCTCTCATTCTTGGAATGTGATTTTGGTTTACGCAACTGGCTCCACCCATAAATTTATCTCCAAGTCTAGATTCCAGGCCAGTGGTTCCCAACCTTCTTGCAGTGGTGACCCCATTTTAGCTTCATCATACCGTTTTTGACCCCACTCAAATATCAAGGTTATATTCATATTCTTTTTTTTTAATAAAAAAATATAATTGATTAAGGTATACAGTTTATCACTGAATAGCACAACCAAAAAAGGTACTTATATATAATATAATAATATAATTTCTTTATACAACACACACTGTATAATATAATGTTATTGTTATAAGTTAAACAAGCATTACAATGATAATAAACACTGATGTTCTTCATGTGATGGTTAGAACTGCTTTTCCATCGTCAGTATCTCAATCCGCAGTTGTTCATCTTCAGCATGGAGATTAGTTCTCAGCTTCGACCTTATTGAAAGCAAAGATGAAAAGGTCACTTCATACATATGTCGAAAAAGATGGCATAGCATTTTAAGCATACCTTCAGCCAAATTTGGATATCGACGTAACTGCTTTATCCAAAACTGAATCTCTGTTAAGGAATCAAAGTCAGCTTTGGCACTGTCAGATCTAATAAGATCAATAAATTCCTATTGATATCTTTCAAGAACATTTTCCATTGTTACATCAAAAGGTTTATTTGAGGTAAGTTATTGGATAACTGAGGCTTTTCTGGAAAATCTTTGCTAAATTCCTCTTTTAAAGTCTCCAAAAAGTAGGATCTGCAAACTTTGAAAACTGTTTTTGAATGGAATATTAGTATCATTTTCTTCAACAAATGAATTTAATGTGCGAGACATGTACAAATTTCTCTTTCATCCTTTACTCCCAAAGATTCAGCTTCATTTGGAAGGCATTTAGTTTTTCTGCAAAATCAAGAATCCCGGAATTTTCTTCCTGAAGTAGAAAATTAAGGAAATAAAAAATTGTGAAATAATCTACCAAGTATGTAGTTTTTGCTCAATTATTCATATCACCTGAGAAACTCGAAAGTTCTGTTATTCCTTGCCAAGATAAGAATGCTCTCACCTCTGTAATCAACTAAAATAATATATGCAATGGATTGTCTTTTGGTAGCTACCTTACTTCAGTTTGCAACAGAACTTCGTGCTTAAAATCCATTTTTCTATGACACTTAACAAACAAGCGGTTGTTCAATGCATTTAACCTTAAAAAGTTAACTGCTTTAACATCTGATTGCATAATTTTTAAATTTTTTGACAAAGTTTTTGCAGAAAATACTTGACAATGTATCATGCAATGAATTCCAACAGCTTCCGGAGAAATGTTCTTTATCGTCTGTTGAAACCCTGTTCTA
>NC_090729.1:135993918-136008918 GCF_036898095.1 Palaemon carinicauda
TAAGTTCACCAAACGTTCAGCTGGGCTCCACAAGGCACTTGGAGAATTGGAAGAGCCAAGCCTACATGGCTGAGAACTATGAAGCGTGAAATAGGAGATGATAAATGGAAAAATATTGAATCAAAAGCTCAAGATAGAGACGACTGGCGAAATCTAACCGAGGCCCTTTGCTTCAATAGGCGTAGGAAATCATGATGATAATGTAAGTAGACAAATGTAACTGAACATTCAGGGTTGGTAAAAGCGAGCTGGATTAGTGCCTTTTAAGACTTTACTACCACTTCTTCATTCATAGTTTTCTGCTCTTTGGTTCCTAGAATATTTAGAATTTAGTTAGTAAACAGTAGTATGAGATAGGAATTATAAATATGTTTTATCTACGAAATGTTAACAAATGAATGTTTGATGATTGATATTGCTCAAGCTTAGCAAGCCATGAGTTTAGTTAAAGTACATCCAATGCTTTCAGTAGTTAGATTGGAATAAGATAGAATAAAACTAATCCCAGTCACGTGTTAGTTGATATGACATTAACTGCCAGTTGGGGAATACTCTTTTAATTATCATATAAAAATTACAATTTACAAGAAAGTAATAAGCCAGCATTAGGTAAGCCCTCATACCCGGCAAGCTAGGCAGGTAAGATGAGATTAATCTAAACGTTTTTAGAAAATTCTGCCTTCCACATTTTTGCATCCATGTATCAGCTACATGATGTCTGCTTTTAAGTCTTCAAACACTAAGATTATGAAATACTTAGACACTTCTCACTCCTACTTTTTCGGCAGAACTAATTGGAAAGTTTCTTACTTATAACTTAAGCCAGGTTGCTGATGGGACAACTATTTGCTGATTAATATCAAAGATTGTATGGAACAACTATTTGCTGATTCAAGTCAAAGGTTGTATGGGACAACTACCTTGAAGTTCAATGATGAACAGAAATCTAAAAAACTTTAATGATAAAGTATAAAAAAACTAGCATTGAATATTGATATAAAAAATAGCCAAAGGTTTCAAAAAGGTTAATAAAATCACCAGAAGTATACCACAAGTAAACCAGAAGAATCTTAGCATGTTAGTAGACGAATAGTTTAATTACTTGATTTAAGTAATGATACTAGGATCCAAATTTCTACAGTTATACAGTTAGCATTTTAAGGTAAATTTTCCCCACAGGTAAATAACTTCTTTCAATTATCAATATCAGTTTTTACTGTACAACTATGAAATGCAAATTTTGCTAAGTCTATAAACTTATCACAAAGTTTTGATATATGAAAAGAAGCTTTTAGAGCAATGATATTAATAAGTTGATAGTCACAAAACAAAGCGAATAAAGCTTGATCCCAATTTTCCTTGAAAGGCTTTGTGTTTTGAAGCTCAGAGCCGTCAACTCTCCGAAGAAATTATTAGAAACGTTACCGTCAAGACGAAGGCGTTGGATTTAGTTACCATAAAGCTCAGCACTTGAATACTCTTTCCCTTTACTCATTATTACTTACAAATCTTGCCTTTACGTCCAGTGGTATCATGAGCATCTGAAAAAAGATAAAAGGTAAATACATAAATGGAGTGAAATATTTCTTATACGTACCAGAATCAGTGATAAACTATTTCTGAGAAATGTACTACCTGAATGATTTTGTTAAGAGTTGAACTTATAATCTCTGTTTGAAATTAGAAAAAAAATAGTTTATTAATTTCCCAATTAGTTATCATAGTTACTCTGAGTCTCACAAGAACTGGATGATTAATAACCAAGTATCAATTTTCTATGTAAATCCCTGAAATGACAAAATGGTGTACCGATTAGATAAAGTAGATCACACAAGGGATGTACCAGTTCCCTTTATATGTTAACTGGTAGTGTAAAGTAAAGCAGTGTTGTCATTATTTAGCCAGATGAGAAAAGACTAGGTTTATGTACCGAGTAGTATGTGGTATGTGATAAAAAATGTACTGAGTAAGATGTGGTCAATAATGTCTGGAGTATGTGTCAATAGCAAGAGGAAATAGACCTCTTGCTATTTAAGAACAAACTGTAATGAGTGTGAGATGGCAAAAGGGAATAGACCTCTTGCAATCAGAATTCTAATTGTAAAAATCATCTCTTGGTCCATGACAGACTTCTTTTTTGGAGTATAAGGGTATCTGTAGATGACTCTCCCTGCCTCTGAGGTCCGGGTGATCAAAAAGTCAGCTAGGACAATCACCCAAGTCAGGCTGTATAGACAGCCAAGGAATACTGAAGATTCATTTCTTTTGAGCCAGTATTCTTTGGTAATGCTTCAAACAGGAACGTCTCGAACACCGTATTGTCTCTGAATCGTTGCGAGCTGGGTTAGTGCAGCGTTCAGCTTTCTATGCAGATCCTCTTTTTCTTGCTTCATGATATCTCGCTCTGAAATAGTGTCATGAAGCTGTCTTAATGTATTATCTAAATTTCTTTTCAGTTCCTCATTTTCTTGCTTCATGATATCTCGCTCGATGGATGCGTCAGCTAACTGTTTTTCCATCTCCTTTTGCAACTGTTTCTGCTGGTCTCGGTGTTTCTTAGAGTTGATAGCATTTATTCTTTTTCTCTCCATTTCTTTATCCTCAAATTGCTGGCGAATTTCATACACTTTGACTCTACTATTTCCCCTGCGTTTTTCAAGGGCCGCAGCTTTTTCCTCCTCTGATTTTGGCTTGCGACCACGTCTTTTCTTTTGTGGTTCTTGACACTCTTGTGCACCTCTCTTGATTGTAGCTATATCTCCAGTCAAAACATCAGCTGGAAAGGTCTGAGAGGGACTAGAAGATGGATAACTGCTTACAGCCAGAAGCGATGCCTGAGCAGAATCTTCAAAGAAGTATTCTGGAGACCTTAGCAGGTCTGACTGAGTAGAATCTTCAAAGTGCTCTACTGGAGACTTTAGCAGGAGAGCCTGAGCAAAATCTTCAGAGAAGTCTACTGAAGATCTTAGCAGAGCTGTCTCATAAAGACTCTCTTTAGAAGTGCGCTGCAGACAGTCAGATACCTGAGAACCAGAGTGCACTGTGCTATTCAGTATCTGTTCCTCTGCATAATTTCCATCAAGGGTTGCATAGCTACTTGTCGCATAAGACGACTGGCTTGACTGCGAGTAGGTTGATTCTTCGGGTAGGTGGAAAGCAGAGACCATCAATGGAGATCCACTTTGGTAATCATGAACGCCATTCCAATTGGAAGTTACTTCCCTTGCAATGCTGGTAACATCTGAAACAAGGAAATAGACCCAATTAAGATATGAACCTTGCAAAAGAATGATATTATAAGGCTCTACTATCGTTTCCAGAGGCCGTGTAATAGTGTTTTTCCCAAATATCTAACAAATCGGCTTATGAATTTCCATGAAACTTCAGCAATGAATGTTTCAAACATTGGCCTAATTTTTGGTGGTACAATGAATTGACAGATGTGCTTAATTAACCCGTTTACTCTTAGAAAAAAGAGGAACTTCTTCCCTTCCTTCAGAGCGTTTCGAGGAAGTGTTAATTAATCACTTAACTGTGACGCAGAGGTTCCCTCAACCCTCCTTCGGTGTTTACACCTATGGCTATCCTAGTACTTCGCCGCCCCCCCCCCACCCCCTCTTCCTTCTTGCCTTCTTTCCTTCATTCCCATTGTTATTAGGCTACCAAGTAAATCCCTGTTAGGAAAGACTGTGTATTGCACATATAAAATGAGCCGGTAGAGCAAGAAAATGTTTTATGGTGGTAGATAATGATTAGATGGTTAACACAAATTATCAAACATAATAGAAGAGGTTTAAAACAGGGGTGTGGAATCGCACTGAGAGATATTCTACTCGGACTCCTACAAATTTTAGATTTGCGACTAAAAAATAATATAAAATAAAAAAATATAAAATAAAAACATTAGTAGAAATAGAAAAAAAAAATTCCTTGAGAGTGATGATGAGTAAAATGTATGTGTCCATTTCTTGTTTTTTTTTTTTTTTTTTTTTTTTTTTCATCCCTTATAAATCTATTGTTTCCAGCAATTGGTAATAACATTATTTTGGAAAAGCAAAGCTAATGAATACTTTAATACGAGTATATCAGCTTGGCATGTAGACAATGTCAAGGGATTTCTCAAAGTAAGGTTGATTGGTTCATTAATTGAAGTCTGGTATAATTCCAGTGACAAAGTCGCAATGATATTTGTCACATACCTTTTAAGTAACAAAAATAGGTACTGGTACTTATAACGTAAATAAATATATAAAACTATAGGTTGAAATATAATAAATCTTATGTATGTATGAACACACACACACACACACATATATATATATATATATATATATATATATATATATATATATATATATATATATATATATGATTTAAAAATTTATCAAATGGACGATGTCAATGCCCTTATATGAAACATCTTTTAGAAGTCTACCTTCTAAGGAATTCAAGCTACTCTCTCTGGTGAAATTGATATGATAAATTATATCAAACAATGCTCTTTGTCATTTTCTTCCTGGCAATTGATGTATCGCGTAACCTGTGTTGTATGGAAGAATGAGTCCTACGGCTTAACCTATAGAAAACTATATTTCTATTGCTTTACCAACACTCGCTTGAAGTGCAAAGTGTAGGGTTAGCATGGCTTCTTTCGTCTCCTGTTATAAGTCATATTCTTGATCTTCAATGTAAGTGAGTGGGTAAGAAATAAAACGTTGATCTTGTGTTTAGGTAAAGTCTAAAGTCACGAATCACATTACCAGGTATGCTGAACTTTTACTGACAAAGAATTTCGTATTGCTTGGGGTAGGTCATATGACAATTATCTATGGAGTTAGACAGGCGTTTAACAATTCGGGGGATGGGAGGTACAGGGGAAGAAACGTTATAACAACGTCACTGAGGGACGTCATCACTTTTGCGAATGTGTGGGTGGCTAAGACTGGCTTAAGTAAAAAAGTTAATGAAACGTAATTGGCAATGCACAGTATTTCCCAAAATTAGGCCATTTTGATATCATGGAAATCCATCAGTTATTTTAGGAGTTATTTAAAAAAAAAAAAAAAAAAACACTATTACACGGCCTCTGGAAACGATAGTATATATGGGTATATAGTAAAATGCATAATCACTTGACAATGTCTCTCTCTCTCTCTCTCTCTCTCTCTCTCTCTCTCTCTCTCTCTCTCTCTCTCTCTCTCTCTCTCACACACACACACACACACAACTTGTGACTAAACCTGGGAGAGTTGTATGTTAATAATCCAGCAACTAGAGATGGCAATATAGTAAAATACGTAATCCCTTGATAATCTCTCTCTCTCTCTCTCTCTCTCTCTCTCTCTCTCTCTCTCTCACACACACACACACACACAACACAACTTGTGGCTGAACCCGTGGAGGTTGTCTGTTAGTAATCCAGCAACTAGAGATGGCAATATAGTAAAATGCGTAATCACTTGACAAAATCTCTCTCTCTCTCTCTCTCTCTCTCTCTCTCTCTCTCTCTCTCGCACACACACACACAGACACAACTTGTGGGTAACCTAGAAGGGTTGTCTGTTAATAATCCAACAAAACTGACAGATGAAAATAAAAAGGTTTGAACCAAAATTAGCTCCTCTTTTTACCTGTCATTGTATCAGAAAATTTCGTGAGCTGAGAGTTGGAATATTCGGGCAGACTGCTCTCCATCTCGTGCATATAATTCACTATAAACTCGTCCGTCAATTCACCGTCTTGCAACGATGATTCGGGTGAGCGAAGTGGTACCACTAAACCGTGAGTCTCGACCTCGTTGTAAAAGTTATCCATTGCAACTTCTTGACTTGTAAGAAAACCTGTCTTTTTCTGCTATTGAGTATAAGTCACTTTAAGCTCCGTGGGATGATGTGTAAAGTATGTTTGTGGACGGAGATGGCAGGCGTTTAAATACATCAGAATAGCTCTCTATACGTTTCAGCTCGGCTGGAGGCGTCTGGGGTTTTCCCGGTACCGGTCATGACGTGAGCGCTGTGCAGTTCGACCGCGAACGTATATAGAAGCAATGACGTTACCGGTATACGACTAAGCAGTTCGTTGGTAATCTAAAACGATATTATAGCCTACTGGACGTATTGAAGTCATACACAAAAAACAATGAGAGAGAGAGAGAGAGAGAGAGAGAGAGAGAGAGAGAGAGAGAGAGAGAGAGAGAGAGAGTATTTCCCCGTTTTTCGTTACCGGTATAGGGGATTCCCAAACTGGGGATTACCTAAGATTTATCGAAAAGGGGAAGTTCAAGAAACTTGGTCTCAAAACCTTAGGTAATGTCTCACCTTCTACCCCTCTCCCTAACAGCCACCTTGTCCCACTGGGTCGAAGATAGATAACTGTTACCTACACATTTCTTTTTTTTTTTTTTTTTTTTTTTTTTGCATTCAACTATATAGCAGTTATATCTCTTCCATGTTGCTGTATAACCTGTTTCAACTTTGGCACTGGGATTTCCCCAAATTAGTCATATGCTAGCGTCAGATATAAGGCAAGAGCGGTTTTCTATTGTCCTGATTTAAAACTTATGTGAAGGAAACATTCCAATGCTCTCTAGACCGAGGCTCCTAACCTTTTTATTTCTTTGTATCCCTTGGGTATTTTAATAAATTCCTTTGTACTCCTAACATTTATGACGGAAGACATGCAAATTGTTATTGATATAAATCTACTATTGAATCTCATCGTAGATTACTTCATGTTTTTAGTAGTAGGCCTATTGGCTATTCTCTCAGATCAAAATATGTATCCCCTGGAGAGTAAAACATGTACCACTGGGGGTAGGCCTACATGTACCCCAGATGGGGAACCCCTGCTATATGCCAGTGTCCTGTCTCTAGGGCATTGTCCTATTCCTTGCCTCTGTCATGATAACTCATGAAAATATGAAGAGATTTATCCATATTGGAATGTATAGGATGTTATCTAAGGACCTTCATGTAAACCTCTGTTGAGGGTTATATAAGTTTGTGATGGTTTGGAGAAAGTTATTTATGTTTATGTTATTAAGGTTCAGTTTTTATGGCAAAATTCTGACCAGACAAAGAAGAATTTACTAGACATCATATGGTCTCCATTTTAATATTAGAAATATTTGAAATGCATTAGAACTAACAATTTATTATTATTATCATTATTATTATTATTATTATTATTATTATTATTATTATTATTAGCTAAGCTACAATCCCAGTTTTAAAAGCAGGATGCTATAAGCCAAACGGTCCCAACAGGAAAAATAGCCCAGTGAAGAAAGGAAACAAGGAAATAAATAAATTACAAGAGAAGTTATGAACAAAATGAAATATTTAAAGATCAGTAACATTAAAATAGATCTTTCATATACAAACTATAAAAAGTTCAACGCTTGTTAAGAACATTTGGAAAGAAATACATGCATGAAATGACTTACCAAGTGTAATGCGAAAAATTAGCTTTGATGAGATTAAGTAAAAATGGTTTCGCGTTGAATAAAGTCTATTGCAACTTGATAGTACTTTTTTTGTGTTAAATTAATAAGGTGACTTCATTAGAATACATTGGAAAAATGAATCATCAGTTGATTCATGTAAATTGACGTAAATAAAAGATAGAAATGTTCCTGAAATTGTAACAAAGATGTTCTCAATGATGTTTCTTTTCTACACACAATTATTATTATTATTATTATTATTATTATTATTATTATTATTATTATTATTATTATTATTATTATTATTATTACCTCAGCCAAGGACTTAATTTATCTATTTGTCTGTGTGTCTGTCTGTGGACAGGATTACGTCAAAACTACTAGACGGATTTTGACGAAATTTTCACCACAAATAAATCTTGAGCTATGGACTTCATTAACCTTTATTATTATTATTATTATTATTATTATTATTATTATTATTATTATTATTATTATTATTATTATTATTATTATTATTATTATTATTATTATCATAGATCGAGTAAACCTTTTCACTTTAATACTATAAAGCAAAATTCGTCAATTTTCAAAGGAAAATTCACTCCAACGAAACAGTAGTATTAAAAAAAAAAAAAAAGTATTCATACGTACATCATTCCGTTGCTAAAAATAAAAATTTGAATTCGTATAGAATTATTTAATAAGATTTCTGACAAATAAGTTAAAAAAGAAAAAACAAGATGAAGCAACTCCAGAAGAAACCGGAAAAAACTATAATAAAGTTTATTTATTTTAGTTTTATTTTCTGGCAACTTTTAAAGCTTAAAAAAACGTGTCTGGTTTCAGTTCCAGTTTCATCAGAATAGATACTCACCAGAACGTCAGCCGGGTAAGCCCAACCAAAACGGACCCCGGATCCAAATGGGACAGCCTCTGCAATATTTGCAACGCTTTCAGAAGGCTCAAATCACTCGCTACAGAACAATTCTTACTCACTCTTCAGCCTCTACAACATTGCAACACCTACAAAAGGCTCAAATCACTCGTAGTTCCTTTCTCAGACAGCGCTTACAATGTTTAAAGTACACAGCTTAAACTCAATGTCTCGGGCTGGGATCGATCTGCAGCCATGCAAATGCTAGGCAAACACGTTACCACTGTATTAGCCAGGAAGGGGTCATCTGCATACTGATCTTAAGGTATTTTATATTTATATATTATTTCTCGTTCATAGTTTATTTCCTATTTCCTTTCCCTGTCAGTAAAAACTCGAATTGAAAAGACACAACACCACTCAATCTGGTATTTTCTTTACATACAAAATACCAAATGTGGAATAGACTTCCAGTTGATGTAGTGAACAGTAACACGGTAGACAAGTTCAAGAATAAGTTAGACAAGTTCATAAAAATTCTCCAAACGTTTAAATTAAATTGCTCTACCCAAGAGCAAATGGAGTCTCCCCGGATGGACTAAAAAGTCTGAGACATCCAAAATCCTTGTGACTCACTCAGCTATTTTTCTTGTTGGAGCCCTTAGGCTTGTAGCATCTTGTTTTTCCAATCAGGGTTGTAGCTTGGCTTGTATTAATGATAATAATAATAATAATAATAATAATAATGGCCACAGCTATAAGTGGCAAAGAAAGAGATATCATTATAATTATTATTATTATTATATGCTAAGCTACAACCCTAGTTAAAAACAGGATGCTATAAGCCTAAGGGCTCCAACAGGGAAAAACAGCCCAGTGAGGAAAGGAAATACAGAAATAAATAAGTGATATGAGAAGCAATGAAATATAATTATCTTTTTTTTTTTTTTGAAAAAACAGTAACAACATTATAACAGATATTTCATATATAAACTAGAAAGAGATACTTATGCCAGTCTGGTCAACATAAAAACATTTGTTGCAAGTTTGAACTTTTGAAGTTAAATTTTGGATTTGGAAGATTTTGTAGTGAGAATCTCAAAGTAGAGAAAGTAGGAATTCTGAAAGACTCACTGATTGACAATGACGTAGAAATAAAAAGGATGTGGAAACGTGATTAATTATTCATATTAGGTGTGGAATGATCTTCCTAATCGGGAGTTCAATCAGTAGAACTTCAAAAGTTCAAACTTGGAGAAAATATTTTCTATGTTGAACAGGCTGACATAAGTCTTTTTATGGTCTATATATGAATTGTTTGTTTTATTGTTATTCATTTTTTTAATATTTTATTTTAGTTTTTCATTACTTCTTATATCGTTTACTTATTTCCCTGTTTTCTTTCCTGCCTAAGCTATTTTTCCGTGTTGGAGCCTTGGGGCTTATAGCATCTTGCTTTTCCAACTAGGATTATAGCTTGGCTAGTATTAATAACAACAACAACAACAATAATAATAATAATAATAATAATAATAATAATAATAATAATAATAATAATAATAATAATGTCACACATCCATATGCATCTTTTCCTCCTTTCCTCTTATTCTTTTTATTTTCCTTTTTTTTTTTTTTTTTTTTTATTTCTCATCCTAAAGTACCACCAAATCTATTGAGCCTAAAAAGAGAAATCACTAAACTCAACTCAAATATTCTTCAGACATTTTCTATTCAAAATTCATATTTATCAATGTCAGTCCAGTAGATTATTTACTACAATCTTATCTTATCACAAAGTGCTTTTTCAAAATCTTCCTTATCAGAATAATAGATGTACTATGTTGGTAAGGGTAGAAGACTCTTTACCTTCATTTTTACTTTACTTTCTCGCTCATGAATGGCAGGGGTAAGGGACAGTGACATTGCCCTATCAAGCAGGACAGTGCCCTAGAGACTGGCCATATATACGCATGATCAGTGCCCAAGTCTCCTCTCTACCCAAGCTAAGACCAGGGAGGGCCAGGCAATGGCTGCTGATGGCTCTCCGGGGAGACATATAGGCTTCCTCAAAACCCCATCCTTAACTCAAAAGAATGGGGAGGTTGCAGATACTAAAGGTACTGACGAGTTTCAGCGGGAATCGAACCCCAGTCTGGCGATCACCTCGCAGAGAAGTTACCAATAGGCCACAGACACCCTGAGCAGTTCTTCTAGAACACTACAAAAGTCTTGTGTAGCGTCATAGTCTCTGTACTAGGGTTGCAATTCTCTTGCAGAGGGTACACTCAGGCGCACTATTCTATCCGTTTCCTTATTTCCTTTTCTCACTGGGCTATTTCCCCTATTCTCCTCATAACCTAACTACATTAAGACAAAAATTGTTCACTCGATGAGTTAACTACTGCACTATAATTGTTAGACTAAGGTAAAAATTTGAAGTTTTACAGCAAAATGGATGTATAAAAGGGCACATTTATTTTACTTTTCTTTAAATAAATGCATTTCCCAAACTTACTCTCATAGTTTGTGTATCTATTAAAGAACAAATATAATAATCTTCCTTAGGTTTATCTCACGCCATTACATATAATTCATTGCCCTAATTTGAGTATCTATTAGAGAAAATCACATTAATATTCTTATAGGCTCATCTCAACCATTGCAAATAATGACTTTCCATAGTTTATATTTTTAGTAGAAAAATATCATTATCATCAGCTTCAACTCAACACTAAATGAATTACTTACCATAATGTACTCCATAAGGATCCCAGACTATATATTTTACATAAGCAAAATGTCTGATTATTAGTTAATAAAAATCAAAGTCCTTCTAAAGACTTATTAAAAGGCCATATAGATAAAAAGGATATTAAAAATATTATCTTCACCGTAACTTTTTATTCATATGACTTCTTACAAAATTGCTTCATCGAAAAAAAATAATTATGGTATTAAAAAAAAAAAAAAATACAGCAGTTAAAAATAGCCCAACAATTACGTTGTTGAAGATTGATCAAACTTTAAATTTATCTTTTAATATATAAATTACAAAAATAAAGGACTTTCATATTACCTAATACACACTTCTCGTTTCTCAAAAATTTAAAATATATTTGCTATAAAACTCCTCTGTAATATAAAAATAAACTTTTTCACCAGTTATCACAATATCAGGTACATGGTTTATTTAAGCATTTACTAAAATATCTTTAAATAAACAATTAGACATTATAAATAATCTTTGACGTAAATAAATATTCTTGATAACTTAACGAAGGCCATTTGAATATACTGTACAGTGTGTAAATAATTAATATTGCTAATTACAGGAACACAAAATAGAATAAATATTTCTAATAAATGACTATTTCCAATTAAACGAAATAAAAAAAAAAGATTAGTTATCTTGGTTAGAGTAAACAATGGCAACTATTATATCCAACACAATTTTATTAATTATCAAAGGCCACTTCTATACTCACTACTTTAATCTTCAATTTCTTGCAAAAAATTACCTCATTACTTTTATTCTTGTTCAGCATTTTCCAACTTTTCGGCCTCAAAAACTATCCAGCAAATTCAAAATTAAGTCGGCCAAGATTCAGTTCTCACGTTTCTCTTCCTCTTGTTTTGTTAAAGTTTTTATAGTTTAAAAAGTTATATTTATTTTAACATTATTGCTCTTCTTAAAATTGAAATATATTATTTTTCCTTGTTTCCTTTCCTCACTAAGCTATTTTCCCTGTTGGAAAATTTTAGCATACTGCTTTTCCAACTGGGGTTGTGGCTTAACAGGTAATAATAATAATAATAATGATAATAACAATAATAATAATAACCATGATATATTACTATTTATTCAATAATCAAATAAATCAACGAAAAGACATCTTTAAAATCAGAGGTAATTGGAAAAATTCATCTTTGAAATCAGAGGTAGTTGGAAAAATTATCTTTGAAATCAGAGGTAATTGGAAAAATCATCTTTAAAATCAGAGGTAATTGGAAAAATCATCTTTAAAATCAGAGGTAATTGAAAAAAAATCATCTTTGAAATCAGAGGTAATTTGAAAAATCATCTTTACAATCAGAGTTAATTGGAAAAATCATCTATAAAATCAGAGGTAATTGGAAAAATCATCTTTAAATTCAGAGGTAATTGGAAAAATCATCTTTGAAATCTGGGGAAATTGGAAAAAAAATCATCTTTAAATTCAGAGGTAATTGGAAAAATCATCTTTAAATTCAGAGGTAATTGGAAAAAATCATCTTTAAAATCAGAGGTAATTGGAAAACTCATCTTTAAAATCAGAGGTAATTGGAAAATAAATCCTCTTTAAAATCAGAGGTAATTGGAAAAATCATCTTTCAAATCAGAGGTAATTGGGAAAATCATCTTTGAAATCAGAGTTAATTGGAAAACATCATCTTTGAAATCAGAGGTAATTGGAAAAATAATCTTTAAAATCGAGGTAATTGGAAAAAATCCTCTTAGAATCAGACGTATTTGGAAAAATCATCTTTAAAATCAGAGGTAATTGGAAAAATCATCCCTCCTTTCGACGAGTAATTCACACAAATCACAGGACTAGAAAGAACAATAGCTTCTCTCCAACACTCCTACCTGTAAAGAAAAGGGTAAAAAAGGCAGAAAAACACATTTCAATATTGGGGGATTACCCCATTCTAGACTACCCATCAGCTCGTTACCCCCCCCTCCCCCAACAAGCTAGCTATTCTGTTTAGTGATACAAATTCACTGTCATATCAACACTACATAGCAGATGTCCCAAACCTATTCTGCTTAGTGATTCAAATTCACTGTCATATCAACACTACATAACAGATGTCCCAAACCTGTGCTGGTTAGTGATTCAAATTCACTATCATGTCAACCCAACCTAGCAGATGTCGCAAACATATTCTGGTTAGTAATTCAAATTCACTATCATGTCAACCCAACCTAGCAGATGTCCCAAACATATTCTGGTTAGTGATTCAAATTCACTATCATGTCAACCCAACCTAGCAGGTGTCCCAAACATATTCTGGTTAGTAATTCAAATTCAATAACTGTCATGTCAACCCAACCTAGCAGATGTCCCAAACATATCCTGGTTAATGGTTCAAATTCAATAACTGTCATGTCAACCTGACCTAGCAGATGTCCCAAACCTATTCTGGTTAGTGGTTCAAATTCCCTAACTGTCATATCAACCCAACCTAGCAATGTCCCAAACCAATTCTGCTTAGAGATTCATATTCACTGTCATGTCAACCCAATATAGCAGATGTCCCAAACCTGTTCAGGTTAGTGATTAAAATTCACTGTCCTGTCAACCCAACATAGCAGATGTCCCGAACATATTCTGGTTAGTGATTCAAATTCAATGACTGTCATATCAACCCAACCTAGCAATGTCCCAAACCAATTCTGCTTAGAGATTCATATTCACTGTCATGTCAACCCAATATAGCAGATGTCCCAAACCTGTTTTGGTTAGTGATTAAAATTCACTGTCATGTCAACCCAACATAGCAGATGTCCCAAACATATTCTGGCCAGCGATTCAAATTCACTTTAATGTCAACACTACCAAGCAGATGTCCCAAACATATTCTGGTTAGTGATCCAAATTCACTGTCATATCAACACTACCTAGCAGATGTCCCAAACATATTCTGGTTAGCGATTTAAATTCACTGTCATGTCAACATTAACTAGCAGATGTCCCAAACCTATTCTGCTTAGTGATTCAAATTCACTGTCATGTCAACACTACCTAGCAGATCTCCCAAACATATTTTGGTTAGTGATCCAAATTCACTGTCATGTCAACACTACCTAGCAGATGTCCCTAACATATTCTGGTTAGTGATTCAAATTCACTGTCATGTCAACACTACCTAGCATATGTCCCAAACATATTCTGGTTAGTGATTCAAATTCACTGTCATGTCAACACTACCTAGCAGATGTTCCAAACATATTCTGGTTATTGGTTCAAATTCACTGTCATGTCAACACTACCTAGCAGATGTCCCAAACCTGTTCTGGTCAGTGATTCAAATTCATTGTCATGTCAACCCAACCTAGCAGATGTTCCAAACATATTCTGGTTATTGGTTCAAATTCACTGTCATGTCAACACTACCTAGCAGATGTCCCAAACATATTCTGGTAAGTGAATCAAATTCCCTAACTGTCATCTCAACCAAAACTAGCAGATGTCCCAAACATATTCTGGTTATTGGCTCAACTTCACTAAATGTCAAGTCAACTTAACCTAGCAGATGTCCCAAACCTGTTCTGGTTAGTGATTCAAATTCACTGTCATGTCAACCCAACCTAGCAGATGTCCCAAACATATTCTGGTAGTGATTCAAAATCAGTCATGTCAGCCTAACCTAACAGATGTCCCAAACACATTCTGGTTAGTGATTCAAATTTACTAAATGTCATGTCAAACTAACCTAACAGATGTCAAACATAATCTGGTTAGTGATTCAAATTCACTGTCATGTTAACCTAACCTAGCAGATGTCCCAAACACATTCTGTTTAGCGATTCAAATTCACTAAATGTCATGTCAACCCAAACTAGCAGATGTCCCAAACATATTCTGGTTAGTGATTCAAATTCATTGTCATGTCAACCTAACCTAGCAGATGTCCC
>NC_090729.1:136013918-136018918 GCF_036898095.1 Palaemon carinicauda
ATCTACGATTTTATTACATTACTAATTAGTCATTTATTATTATTATTATTATTATTATTATTATTATTATTATTATTATTAGCTAAGCTACATCCCTGGATGGAAAAGCAGGATGCTGTAAGGCCTAGGGCTCAAACAGGGAAAAAATAGCCCAATGAGGAAAGGAAATAATGAAATAAACTATAGAAATGAACGATTAAACTGAAATATTTTCAAAACAGTAACAACATTAGATTAGATCTTTCATATATAAACTATAAAAAAGAGATTTATATAGCACAGTTTACTTGCTACGATAAATTGTAGCGATTTATTGTAATGAAAAGGTTGTTACAATTTGTCGTTACGTGTAAAGCATGGTTTACACTCTATGATAAATTGTAGTGATTTATTGTAATGAAAAGGTTGTTACAATTTGTTGTTATGTGTAAAGCACGGTTTACACGCTACGATGAATTGTAGTGATTTATTGTAATGAAAAGGTTGTTACAATTTGTCGTTACCACGGTTTACACTCTACAATAAATTGTAGTGATTTATTGTATTGAAAATGTTGTTACAATTTGTCTTTACTAGTAAAGCATGGTTTACACTTTACGATAAATTGTAGTGATTTATTGTAATGAAAAGGTTGTTACAATTTGTCGTTACCAAGGTTTACACTCTACGATAAATTGTAGTGATTTATTGTAATGAAAAGGTTGTTACAATTTGTCTTTACGAGTAAAGCATGGTTTACACTTTACGATAAATTATAGTGATTTATTGTAATGAAAAGGTTGTTACAATTTGTCGTTACCATGGTTTACACTTTACGATAAATTGTAGTGATTTATTGTAATGAAAAGGTTGTTACAATTTGTCATTACCACGGTTTACACTCTACGATAAATTGTAGTGATTTATTGTAAAGAAAAGGTTGTTACAATTTGTCGTTACCACGGTTTACACTCTACGATAAATTGTAGTGATTTATTGTAATGAAAAGGTTGTTACAATTTGTCGTTACCACGGTTTACACTCTACGATAAATTGTAGTGATTTATTGTAATGAAAACGTTGTTACAATTTGTTGTTATGTGTAAAGCACGGTTTACTTGCTACGATAAATTGTAGCGATTTATTGTAATGAAAACGTTGTTACAATTTGTCGTTACGTGTAAAGCACGGTTTACACGCTACGATAAATTGTAGTGATTTATTGTAATGAAAAGGTTGTTACAATTTGTTGTTACGTGTAAAGCACGGTTTACACGCTACGATAAATTGTAGTGATTTATTGTAATGAAAAGGTTGTTACAATATGTCTTTACGAGTAAAGCATGGTTTACACTTTACGTTAAATTGTAGTGATTTATTGTAATGAAAAGGTTGTTACAATTTGTCGTTACCACGGTTTACACTCTACGATAAATTGTAGTGATTTATTGTAATGGAAAGGTTGTTACAATTTTTCGTTACGTGTAAAGCAAGGTTTACACTCTACGATAAATTGTAGTGATTTATTGTAATGGAAAGGTTGTTACAATTTGTCGTTACGTGTAAAGCAAGGTTTACACTCTACGATAAATTGTAGTGATTTATTGTAATGGAAAGGTTGTTACAATTTGTCGTTACGTGTAAAGCAAGGTTTACACTCAACGATAAATTGTAGTGATTTATTGTAAGGGAAAGGTTGTTACAATTTGTCGTTATGTGAAAAGCACAGTTTATACTACGATAAATTGTAGTGATTTATTGTAATGAAAAGGTTGTTACAATTTGTTGTTACGTGTAAAGCATGGTTTACACTCTACGATAAATTGTAGTGATTCATTGTAATGGAAAGGTTGTTACTATTTGTTGTTACGTGTAAAGCACGGTTTATACTCTATGATAAATTGTAGTGATTTATTGTAATGGAAAGGTTGTTACATTTTGTTGTTAAGTGTAAAGCAGGTTTACACTTTACGTTAAATTGTAATGATTTATTGTAATGAAAAGGTTGTTACAATTTGTCGTTACCACGATTTACACTCTACGATAAATTGTAGTGATTTATTGTAGTGGAAAGGTTGGTACAATTTGTCGTTACGTGTAAAGCATGGTTTACACTCTACGATAAATTGTGGTGATTTATTGTAATGGAAAGGTTGTTACAATTTGTCGTTACGTGTAAAGCATGGTTTACACGCTACGATAAATTGTAGTGATTTATTGTAATGAAAAGGTTGTTACAATTTGTCTTTACGAGTAAAGCACGGTTTACACTTTACGTTAAATTGTAGTGATTTATTGTAATGGAAAGGTTGTTACAATTTGTCGTTACGTGTAAAGCAAGGTTTATACTCTACGATAAATTGTAGTGATTTATTGTAATGGAAAGGTTGTTACAATTTGTCGTTACGTGTAAAGCAAGGTTTACACTCTACGATAGATTGCAGTGATTTATTGTAATGGAAAGGTTGTTACTATTTGTCGTTACGTGTAAAGCAAGGTTTACACTCTACGATAGATTGCAGTGATTTATTGTAATGGAAAGGTTGTTACTATTTGTCGTTACGTGTAAAGCATGGTTTACACTCTACGATAAATTGCAGTGATTTATTGTAATGAAAAGGTTGTTACAATTTGTCGTTACGTGTAAAGCACGGTTTACACGCTACGATAAATTGCAGTGATTTATTGTATTGAAAAGGTTGTTACAATTTGTCGTTACCTTAGTTTACACTTTACGATAAATTGTAGTGATTTATTGTATTGAAAAGGTTGTTACAATTTGTCGTTACCTTAGTTTACACTTTACGATAAATTGTAGTGATTTATTGTATTGAAAAGGTTGTTACAATTTGTCGTTACCTTAGTTTACACTTTACGATAAATTGCAGTGATTTATTGTATTGAAAAGGTTGTTACAATTTGTCGTTACCACGGTTTACACTCTGCGATAAATTGTAGTGATTTATTGTAATGAAAAGGTTGTTACAATTTGTCGTTACGTGTAAAGCACGGTCTACACGCTACGATAAATTGTAGTGATTTACTGTAATGAAAAGGTTGTTACAATTTGTCGTTACTACACGCTACGATAAATTGTAGCTATTTATCGTAATGAAAAGGTTACAATTTGTCGTTACGTGTAAAGCACGGTCTACACGCTACGATAAATTGTAGCGATTTATCGTGATGAAAAGGTTGTTACAATTTGTCGTTACGTGTAAAGCACGGCCTACAGGCTACGATAAATTGCAGCGATTTGTTGAACTCTGAGATAGTAACGATCTATTGGATGATTGAAAGAGCGTTTACATGCAACTATTTTCAATCCAATATTTTTAGTCTTTACTTGACCCTCATGGAAGAAACATTATGGTGGCCTGCATTTGGGATGTTTTTAGTGGGAGAAAGATCAAGAAAAAACGAACATCAAAAAGGAAATGGAGCCGTGATTGGTTAATGAAGAAACAAGTGTTTTCTCATATAACTCTGTTGGATACATTGAGAGATGAGCCGAATGACTGGCGAAATTATTTGAGAATGGGAGAAGGCACTTATGTGGAATTGTTAGATTTAGTTTCTCCATTAATAAGGAAACAAGAGACAGTTATGAGAAAATCAATATCTCCACATGAAAAATTAACCGCTACCCTAAGATTCCTTGCAAGCTTAAAAGACATGGAATACTCGACAACCATATCAAAACTCTCTCTCTCAGTAATAATCCCAGAAACGTACTAGATCAACTTAGAGAGAGAGGGGAAGAAGAGTTTTTGTTTCCAAAATTAACTCCCACACAGAGAGAGAGAGAGAGAGAGAGAGAGAGAGAGAGAGAGAGAGAGAGAGAGAGAGAGAGAGAGAGAGAGAGGCTATTTATCAAGTGCTCAAGAATTTCACACAGGTAAAGTAATAAACAGTTATAATGCATTTATTTTTCAGAAACATAAGATACAAGCTGCAGAAAACTTATAACAGTATATTTT
This sequence comes from Palaemon carinicauda, assembly GCF_036898095.1. NCBI lineage: Eukaryota > Metazoa > Arthropoda > Malacostraca > Decapoda > Palaemonidae > Palaemon > Palaemon carinicauda. Next base: position 136,017,878 of record NC_090729.1, read on the forward strand.
CATTGTTATTATTTGACACTTATTCCTTTTATAAGAAAAAAAAAAAAACTTAATTGGTAAATAAAGAACATTCTAAACACTAAATTATTTCTACTACAGGCCTAAACTATAAAGGGATACCGCTTGTGTAAGACCACCAGCTATTTCTACTAATTATTCAAGTTTTTGCTTAATTTCCATCTCTAGTATTTCTAGGAATTGCCGTAGACGCTGAATAGTCTCACAGAACCCAACACCGGGCTGCATTCCATAGCCAAAGTAAATATATTCAAACTAATAACAATATTTAACCTCCTAAATTATTCCCCATCTTCTCTACCACTTAAAAAGAGAAAACAATTCAAATTATTATTATTATTATTATTATTATTATTATTATTATTATTATTATTATTATTATTATTATTATCTGCCCTTTCAGTTTACTAACCATTCAGGTATTTAAAGACGTGCAATATAGTGTCAAGCAGATAATAATAATAATAATAATAATAATAATAATAATAATAATAATAATAATAATAATAAAGAAAAAAAAAACATTATTTTATGACACAAGCACAGGTTGAACATATTGTATTTGGCTACACAAACACACACACACACACACACACACACACACACACACACACATCACATATATATATATATATATATATATATATATATATATATATATATATATATATATATATATATATATATATATATATATATATGGCATTTTCTAGTATGCTATGTGCCTTGATAGAGGGGTACAAGACCTCTGTCATGTGTACAAATGGTCGGATATCTGGATCTATTCTTTCGGACACTCACCTTTGGGTGGTTCTGGGAGAATAATCTAGAAGACTGGCTCTGCAGAGGGAACTAGCTCGGTTTCTTCTATAGTCCAATTCTTTTAGCGATGCATATTTGCACCGACTCGCGGCGGTGCCCCTTTAGCTCGGAAAAGTTTTCTGATCGCTGATTGGTTAGAATTATCTTGTCCAACCAATCAGCGATCCGGAAACTTTTCCGAGCTGAAAGAGCACCGGTGCG
>NC_090729.1:136023052-136037884 GCF_036898095.1 Palaemon carinicauda
AAAATGTTCTTAAGATTGGAAAAATCATGATAATCCACATGAATCATTTGCAATAAATAACAAGAAAAAATCTAAAGAATTAAACGTAGAGAGAGAGAGAGAGAGAGAGAGAGAGAGAGAGAGAGAGAGAGAGAGAGAGAGAGAGAGAGGCGGTTTCACCGAGCCATTACATAACCCATGGATTCATCGGGGAATCCCCGGCGTGACGTCATAGGAAAAAGTCTAACGTCGACCAGAATTCTAACAATAGTGTCATGGTTCTTTATTATTATTAATATTATTATTATTATTATTATTACTACTACTACCGCTAGAGAGTTATGGAGTCTTTTGACTAGCCAGACAGTACTAAATGGATCCTTCTCTCTGGTTACGATTCATTTTCCCTTTGCCTACACACACACTGAATAGTCTGGCCTATTCTTTACATACTCTTCTCTGTCCTCATACACCTGACAACACAGATTATCAAATAATTCTTCTTCACTCAAGGGGTTAACTACTACACTAATTGTTCAGTGGCCACTTTCCTCTTGGTAAGGGTAGAAGAGACTCTTTAGCTATGTCAAGCAGCTCTTCTAGGAGAAGGACACTCCAAAATCAAACCATTGCTCTCTAGTCTTGGGTAGTGCTATAACCTCTGTAACATGGTCTTCCACTGCCTTGGTTTAGAGTTCTCTTGCTTGAGGGTACACTTGAGCACACTCTATGTCATTTCTCTTCCTATTGTTTTGTTAAAGTTTTAATAGTTTATATAGGAGATACTTATTTTAATGTTACTCTACCTGAAATATTTTATTTTCCTTTTTTCCTTTCCTCACTGAGCTATTTTCCCTGTTGGAGCCCCCGGGCTTATAGCATCGGCTTTTCCAACTAGGGTTGTAGCTTAGCAAGTAATAAAAATAATAATAATTGTAGTGTATGCAACCCTTCAAAAATGACTGATAAGTATGTAGCTATATATGCACACACAACACCATTTCACCAGGGTATGACGACTCCCTCTTCCCCTGTGCAATGCATGAGTAGAGTCGCGCTTGACCGAAAAAAAAAAATATATATATATATATATATATATATATATAATATATATATATATATATATATATATATATATATATATATATATATATATATATAAATATATATATATATATATACATATATATATATATATATACTATATACATATTATATATATATATATATATAATATATATATATATATATATTATTTATATATATATGTATATATATATATATATATATATAAATATATATATATATATGTATATATATACATATACATATATATATATATATATATATATATATAAATTAAGTACAGTATATATATGTATCATATATACAGTATATATATGATATATATATATATATATATATATATATATATATATATATATATATATATATATATATATATATATATATATATATAAATATATATATATTTATTTATATTAATATATATCACATATAACATACTGTATATATGTATAATACATATATACACTGTACTTAATATATATATATATATATATATATATATATATATATATATATATATGAGCTAGAGCACAGTCGGGTTGTTACTTTGTGGAATAAGTGAATGTCAACAGATCTGTCTTCTTTGTTAAAGGAAAGACGGTTATAATGTGGCGTTGGTGCCACGTTGAGAATGTCGTTATCGCTTGGCTTAGCACTCAAAAATGTTCGTTAAAAGTTAGCGTCCCCAAAATCTCTCTCTATTGGTTCTTATAAGACTTTCGGGTCAAAACAGCCAATCATCGATCAGGGCATAGAAAGGCCAAGGTGGGCGCTTGAACTGCCCATAATTTTTTTGTCAGTTAGAGTTGGGAGGCTTGAGTGGTTAGACCTATACGTCCAGGTCACGGGTGCCAGCAATGAGTGCCAACCAGTACCATTTCTCTGAGGACTTTATCTTAGTAAAGTAACGTAATGATAAACTAAAGGGCGCCCTTGTAGCTTAAATAGAATATAGCAGCTGTGGAAAATTAACAATTCGACTATCATTTGTGCATGATCCCTCTCTCATAATTATGTTAACTTAAGTATGGAATGTCTCTATCTTCGTTTCCCCCAAGTTGCGAAGTGTGAAACCCCCCCTTAATACGACCTAAATCGGGTCATATTAAATGGTGTCAGGTGTTGTGGGGTAATTAACAGATTAACGTCTGTGCTAAGTGATTTTAGCCGACGTGAGATTTTTGAAAAAAGTGGAAACAAAAGAGACTAGTGACACTGGTTAACACGAGAAGTTCGTCGTCGAGTGGCAGTGACGGAGAGAGAGAGGGGTGAAATGACTGTGTAGCTCGTGTATGCCCGGTACTCGGTGAACGTTTCTCAACGCACATGATAGCAGATACACAACCAAGAGGCAGCCCGGCACCCAACCGACATCGACAACCTTCCCAGGATGGGGCGCTTTTAGAAGAACCTCGAAGAGGTAGAGGTCTGAGACTGAGAGGTAGGATGTGGCGACTGGCGGTTGTTGGAACTGAGGGGTGGTACTAACAGATGGCCACCTATGACCTTTATGGCCCTACGATGAACAGCGGTAGTGTTATGGATGTCAGGCCACAAACCACCATCTGAAAGCTGTTTAAAAGGAAAACGTCGTTGGCAGAAGAAATCATGTTTCCCCTGTACCAACGAGAGGGAGGGGAAGACGAAGCAGGAAGGGGGAAGACAACGCGGGAAGGGGACCAATGGTCCCTCGGGCCATCCGTCAGACCGCAAGGACTGGGGACGGGTGTGCCAAGGAGTGAGCCTGCCATCGTTGCCCCAGAGTGTGGGGGAGGGGAGCTAGACGTTTCCCAAGTGAGCAGTAGGGGATGCCCACCTACAGCGAGGGTAGTTCGTCTTCCCAGGGAGGGGCATAAGGAGGAGGAGGGGCGGAGCAGAACCCCTCACCCCCCGCTCCCGATCATGGAAGTCGGAATGTTATTCCCGTCTTGGAATAGATGTGGAATCATGTGGTAACGAGGGTGAAGAACCGCTCGTTACAGATGCCAGCAAAACGTAGGAGTGTATGGTGCGGAACACGGCCAGAGCCCACACATGGGCTCAGTGACTCTACGACGAAGAACAGATGTAATAACTCGACGCAAAGCAGAAGGAACGACAACGAAAGAAATTAGGTTCAAGTAGACCTGTGGATGGAGCGCATAGAAAACGGGAAGAGCTTAACAACTACGGAGAGAGAGAGAGAGAGAGAGTACATGCCCCCCGTGACTGAGCTCTGCGAATGAGTGTATGAATGAGGTAGATCAGATTTCCCGGATTTTTTTTGCGCAGGTGGAAGGGTGTGTTCTTCATTGAAAACGGAAGTTGATCTATCGATTGTTTTTCCTTCCCCCTTTGGTAGAGAAAGTCATCTGTGTAATTGATGTAAGACCTTGTGCGTGGCATGTGGGTATAGGAAGTTCCCCCTAAGGATGGCAAGAGGTGTCAGTATTTTTAAGGAATTAGGTTTATCAATAAGTTTCATGTGTGTAACTCAATGAGTAACCACAAGCATGTGGTACCAAGGGCCAGAACATGGTCGGTAGTACCTTTTAAGTTAATGAAGTGCATATGGACGTTAAAGGTCCATTCCCCCCAGGGGACAGGTAGGAAGGTGAGGAGAAGACACGAGCATGTGTCCGTGTCGTCCTTCAAGCACGAGAGTGCGAGGAGGACATGGGTCTTGAGATAATGTCTACCACGAGGTGATTGCGGTCATAAAACTCAGGTTTCTTTTACGTATGTTCATTCCGAGTGTTTGTGAAAAGACGAATTAAATTTTGTTTCGTTTTTTTTTTTTTTGGTTTTGTTCTAAGCATATCACGAGTATATCATTTATCATACTGAGTAAATTTCTGTTGCATTTATGTTATGTTGGAAATAATTCAAATTTCATTATTTTGTGTTGGTACCAATTTTGCTATTACCAATGGTTTTATGTATGTTTACTATTTTGTTGTGCTGGTTAAAAAAAAAATATATAGTATATATTTCGGTGAGGTGACAGATAACTGAGACATTTTTTGTTGCATTTATGTTTATGTTGGAATTAATTCGAATTTCGTTACCTCTATGTTGATACTTATTTTGCTATTACCAATGCTTTTATGTACGTTTTCCATTGTGTTGTACTGTATTTAAAGAATTTTATTTGTCTGTGGAGGTTTTCAGTACTATTACAGGTAATTGTTAATCATGGGTTGAAAATTGAACATCATTACTTATTTTTTTTTTCAGGAGAATTAATATTGCTCGGTTATTAATAAGTATGTTTTTCTTTTTATTATTATTCACTGTTTGAGTTTGCTCTTTATTGCAGTAGTCACGGATGGTTAGCAAATGGTTTTCCTTATAATGGTAAATGTATCAAAGAGTGCTGGGATTGGAAGTTATTCATTTTGATTTCTCTTTATTTTTATCATTTTCTTTAATTTGTGTATGTGATGATTTGTTGGTCCTTATAGAATTTTATTGCATTTGAAATATTATTATTTTTCTGATTTTGTGCTCCAAATTTCGATGACGATGTATTTAAACCTGATTTTGTGTTTCTGTATGATCTATTGTGGGCGTGATATTCATCTTTTGTGTAACTTGCAATTGTAACACGCAATCGGCCCTTTGATTTGGTTTAGGTATTTAATTTCAATGTTTGCATGCTCCCCGAAGAGGATGGTACTCAGAGGCAACATCTAGTGGAAAAAGAAAGCTTGTGTTCAGTGGAAAAAAAAAAAAAGAGAGAGAGAGAAAAAAAAATTGTTTTGAGAAAAAAATCTGAGAAGTGTGAATTTTACGGGACGTAAAAATTTGGGAAGGGAGTGATGAGCTAAGCACAGTCAGGTTGTTACTTTGTGGAATAAGTGAATGTCAACAGATCTGTCTTCTTTGTTAAAGGAAAGACGGTTATAATGTGGCGTTGGTGCCACGTTGAGAATGTCGTTATCCGGCTTAGCTTGGCACTCAAAAATGTTCGTTAAAAGTTAGCGTCCCCAAAATCTCTCTCTATTGGTTCTTATAAGACTTTCGGGTCAAAACAGCCAATCATCGATCAGGGCATAGAAAGGCCAAGGTGGGCGCTTGAACTGCCCATAGTTTTTTTGTCAGTTAGAGTTGGGAGGCTTGAGTGGTTAGACCTATACGTCCAGGTCACGGGGGCCAGCAATGAGTGCCAACCAGTACCATTTCTCTGAGGACTTTTTCTTAGTAAGTAACGTAAATGATAAACTAAAGGGCGCCTTGTAGCTTAAATAGAACATAGCAGCTGTGGAAAATTAACAATTCGACTATCATTTGTGCATGATCCCTCTCTCATAATTATGTTAACTTAAGTATGGAATGTCTCTATCTTCGTTTCCCCAAGTTGCGAAGTGTGAAACCCCCTTAATACGAACTAAATCGGGTCATATATATATGTATATATATATATATATATATATATATATATATATATATATATATATATATATATATATTTATATATATATATATATATATATATATATATATGCTCTTTATCATATAGATGAACGGCACCGCCCTTTTTATTGTACATATCCATCACTGATTTCTTCATTTCATAATCATCATAATCTTCATAATCATCATGATTATCATAATCATTGTCCATCCAGCACGCAGTCTTGACCTCTGAAAATTCTATATTCTTACGGATTGCCGGAAAGCACAGAGTCAATGTTACACCCATGCTGTCGTAATCAACTGCTCACACATACACACGCACACACACATGCTTCAAGGAAGTCAATTATCCCGCAAGTCATCTTATTATTGAAGGTTTCTATTTACTTCCTTGGTCTTTGTGTAAAAAAAAAGAGAAAGGTTTAGCAATGAGATTATGCATTCTCTCTCTCTCTCTCTCCTCTCTCCTCTCTCTCTCTCTCTCTCTCGTCTCTCTCTCTCCTCTCTCTCCTCTCTCTCTCTCTCTCTCTCTCTCTTTATATTTAAATCTTTCAGGGAAATATTTTAATTGGAAAGTGAAAAAGTTCATATCCTGAAAGGCAACACAACAAGAGAGAGAGATAGAGAACAGCTCTCTCTCTCTCTCTCTCTCTCTCTCTCTCTCTCTCTCTCTCTCTCTTCTCTCCTCTCTCTCTCTCTCTCTCTCTCTCTGTATATATATATATATAATATATATAATATATATATATATATATATATATATATATATATATATATATATATTTAAAATCTTTGAAGGAAAATGTTTTAATTGGAAAGGGATAAAGTTCATATCTTAAAAGGCATCACAACAAAAGAGAGAGAGAGAGAGAGGAGAGAGAGAAGAGAGAGAGAGAGAGAGAGAGAGAGAGAGAGAGAGAGAGAGAGAGAGCAGGAACTCTTTCAGACCACACGAAAGACTCCAATTACGATTAGGAAGGAAGCCAGTATATGTAAATCAGGAACTGGCCCTGTCTGACCTCGTCACACAGGATTCAGGGAAAGCTCTCTTAGGACTCCACAGGAAGTTGGCTCCCAACCTTTTCCTCTGAGCTGAGATCGACTGTGGATCCTACGGCACATTCAGATTGTGGACGCTTTTGCAGACTGTTCCAGGTTCCAGGTTGCTCGTTGCTCTCCGGTCCAGGTTCCAGGTTGCACGTTGCTCTCTGTTCCAGGTTCCAGATTGCTCGTTGCTCTCCCCACATCAATATGATTGTGGGTACACAACTAGAAGCGTATGTGTAAAACGATACAATCTGCAGAAAGTTCATTGTCAAGAGATACCTCCTACAAAGACAGGCACAGCTTCTGAGATTAGGCGAACTGCGAAAACAACATTGATAATACTTAGGAACTGTGGAAGTGACAGTGATTATGATATACAAAGGTGCGAAGGCAGAAGTTTTCATGATTTGAATTATGGAAATGATTCTGGGGATATGTGTCTAAGAAATATACTACAGATGTGGAATTGGTTATAAGTGATTGAAAGTGTGGCTGGAATTATTAACTGTTCGCGTCTTCCCTTATTGAAATAAATTTTATAATTGTGCCTCGACTAATTATGGAAAGAGGCTAAGTTTTCCATTGTAAAATAAAATCCTGAGATCTAGGTCTAAGAGATAATTTGAATCCATGAACTAACTTAAAAAAACCTGAAATCTTTCTGTGAATGCCTTCTGTATAGCTCACTTGAAATCGGTAAGCAACAGCGCCGACAAAACCGCTAAAATGGATCTGAAACAAATTATGATCTACTTCTTGCTGGTCTTAGCCTTTCTATCTGGGGCTAACTGTGCCTCTCTTCGAATGTCTGGCATCGAAAAAGAGGTCGGCAAGTTACGTGCGTGTTGCCCCCTTTCTCAAGTGCCAAAACAAATGCGAGGTTAGGGTGGAAGAAGAATGCGTCATGGACTGGTCTTGTGTTGCTTACAGGAACTCCCTCCAGGAAGCATGAAGATCACAGGAGCTGCAGGATATCGCAAAGGCCTGCTAGAATCAGGTGGTTGCTATCAAATAAGGGTCGGCGACTCCATGATTCCTGAATTCAAGACCCGCTCACGGTTTGAAAGATTTTCCCCCAAGAGACCATGACTTTACTATCCTTATAAGCTTCGGATGGTAAGTCGTTAGCAGTCACAGCCTGGTCCCCCCTGGTTATGACTTGGTTAGAGATGGATTTTGAGCGCTGATCATACGTTGATAAGTTCGTGTTCTTGTATCTTGCGATAACTGTAAATGCTACGAAATGACAAATGTGATCTTAAAATTCACCATACACACACAGATTGATCAGAGCTTTTGCTAAGGACGGGGACACTTAAACCAGCAGTCATAGCCCCTAACTACAAATTCACCATTCTTGTCAAGGAGCCCATAAGCTGTGAAAATCCGTGATCATTACCAAATGTCTAGAATGCAGCCATAGTTGGTAAAAGTGCTTGAATCAAGTCCTGTAACCAAAGTCCATAGGAGTTAAGAGGCCTTAAATTGTAAACTTCGTCCTCAGCTACCAATTTCAGAGAGAACATGGCGTCTCCCTTTGAAATACTTGTAAGTAGTATTATTACTGTGTTAATTCCTGTAGATGAAAATATTTAGAACCAAGATTATTTATGGGGGAAACTGAATGCTCAGTATGTCATCGTAATGTGTTTTTATTATATTGGTGTTATAGCTCTTTATCAGCAGAAATATTTGTCTTTTTATCATAGCTTTGCTAGATTTATAATATAGCATTTCTTAATGAGAGAAATTGCTTCCAGAAGTAAAAAAACAATGCTTCAAAAGTGAAGTACAGTACTTCCAGAAGTGAATGAAAGCGCTTCCAGTACAGTGCTTCCAGAAGTGAATGAAAGAGCTTCCAGAAGTAAAGTACAGTATTTTCAGAAGTCAATGAAAGCGCTTCCAAAAGTGAAGGACAGTGCCTCCAAGAATGAAGTACAGTGTTTTTTTATAGTGAATTTTAAAGAACAGACTCTCTAATGATTTTTTATTTATTTATTCATTCATCCATCTATTTATTCACTTCCATTAATTAAGGCTCACTCGTAATATCAGGTTATTTTTGTTGGAACATCAATCAATTGTCATCTTTAAGAAGCAGTGGAACTTCCACGAGGAAATCGGACCTTCCATTGCGGTCACACTTAGAAAATTTATTGTTAATGTTCAAACTTTAAACTGACTCATTCAAAACAATTTTGAAATCTTATCAAATATCTTTTGAAAATGATTAAAAACTCTAGTCACCAAATTACCTTAAACCTCTTTAATTATCATCAACAAGCGTGTAAAGGTTTTAAAGCCGTTAGCCAACAAGGCCATGGAACACAGTTTCAAAACAGAAGGACTTAAGAACATTTAAAGCAATCATCCTCTGAAGACCATTAGGCATCACGGGAAGATTATCTAACAAAAAGGATTACTCACAAGAACTAACTCTTTAATGCTCATAAAACTGTCAAAACTCTACTTCAGGATATACCATGATATCTCTAGATTCCTTAGCCAGAGAAGATCGTGGAATCCCAATGAACGACAACCAAAGACTGACTGATTAGGAATTAAGTGATGTTATTAATACCAAGACCAAAGAAGCATAAGGAACGTGTGTAACAGTCAACCAAGAAGAAGATTCATGAGGTTTCTATAATTGGAACCTCAAGGAAACAGTGGAACCTCTACAACTGGGTCCAGAAAGACTATAGAACCTCTCTGGGAGCTCCAACTATAGTGGTGACTATTGACCTTTATAAACAACTGTATCCAGAAAAAGTTATAGAACCTCTCTGGGAGCTCCAACTATAGTGGTGACTATTGACCTTTATAAACAACTGCATCCAGAAAAAGTTATAGAACCTCTCTGGGAGCTCCAACTATAGTGGTGACCATTGACCTTTATAAACAACTGCATCCAGAAAAAGTTATTGAACCTCTCTGGGAGCTCCAACTATAGTGGTGACTATTGACCTTTATAAACAACTGCATCCAGAAAAAGTTATAGAACCTCTCTGGGAGCTCCAACTATGGTGGTGACTATTGACCTTTATAAACAACTGTATCCAGAAAAGTTATAGAAACCTCTCTGGGAGCTCCATCTTGTGGTGATTATATCAGCCTCTATAAACACTGAGATCATCTCTTATATTTCCGTTCTATTTGTCCATGATTACATATTGTTACTTTGCCATCATAAAACATTCTGGAAACCTTAAAGCCTACTTTTCGAAGAATGGAATTCTTCCAAACTCAAAACATTTTTATATGAATAATAAATGAATTCTAGTGCCCTTCACCAACAAAAAGCGTTACCAATAAATTATGAAAATGGAAGATTGGAATCTCTGCACTAAGTTAAGATGGCATAGTACTATGCAAACTGTATATAGAAGTACCTGATTAATGTTGATAAATGTTTGTCAATGAATTAAGAATGTTGATGATTTGATTTCACAATAAAGACTAAATATACTGAATTGTTATTTCATATCCATAGTCTTTACAGAAACTATTAAAGAAATCTTTTCTGGGTCATTCAAACAAAAAAAAACTTGTTTTTTGTAGTAACTCATGACCAGTTATTATAGTGTTTAACATACGTGAATAAGTTGATTTCTCTCTCTCTCTCTCTCTCTCTCTCTCTCTCTCTCTCTCTCTCTAAAAATACAGCCATGCAGTGTATAACTCATATATAAGTCATGACCAATTATTTTAAAGTGATTGACCTTCTCAGCTAAACGACTCTCTCTCTCTCTCTCTCTCCTCTCTCTCTCTCTCTCTCTCTAAAAATAGTCAAACCGTGTATAACTCATAAATACATAACTCATGACCAATTATTATAAAGTGATTAACCTCCTTAAGTAAAGTCCTCTCTCTCTCTCTCTCTCTCTCTCTCTCTCTCTCTCTCTCTCTCTAAAAATACTGTCATACAGTGTATAACTCATACATAACTCATGACCTATTATTACAAAGGGATTAACCTTGTCTTAGTAAATGATTTCTTCTCTCTCTCCCCACCCCCCTCTCTCTCTCTCTCTCTCTCTCTCTCTCTCTCTCTCTCTCTAAAAATAGTCATACGGTGTATAATTCATAATAATATAACTCATGACCTATTACTATAAAGGGATTAACTTTGTTTTAGTAAACTGATTCTCTCTCTCTCTCTCTCTCTCTCTCTCTCTCTCTCTCTCGCTCTCTCTCTCTCTCTCTAGAAGTACACATACAGTATAGAACTCATGACCTTTTAATTTAAAGTGATTAACCTTATAAAGTAAACGGATTTCTTCTCTCTCTCTCTCTCTCCTCTCTCTCTCTCTCTCTCTCTCTCTCGATAAATACCTAAGATGCATCGCAGACCATCCAAGACTGGAAGATGCAAAATACACCGGAAGATGCATTAGCAACTCTCTGGTGGATATACTAGGTGCCTCACACTGAGGGACCTTGGGGAACCCAAACATAGAATAAGGCAATAAGGCTCTCTCTCTCTGAGTTTTCTCAGGATCTCTCTGACGTCAATAGACAAGGCTATTGTCCAAAGGATAATGTATTTACTTTTCAAAACCTTAACAATCGGATATTTCAAAAAGGTCTGAGGAATTTTCCTGAAATCTGAGGCGATATTTATGTTTCCTGTTTTTTCTCTTTATTTAAGATGAAAATTTCTAATTTATTTATATTCCTTTACACTTTTTATGCCTAATTCCATTATGTCATCTTTTTTCATTGTATTTTTCTAGTCTGTTCTTTTTTTTAGCTTGTGAATGCCTTTGTTAACTTGGTTTATAGAAATTTATACACGTATCTAATGATGATGATGATAATAATAATAATAATAATAATAATAATAATAATAATAATAATAATAATAATAATAATAATAATAATAATAATAATAATAAGACGATGATGAAGCAATTCTGACAACAGCAAATTTACACAATTTTGTGTATAATTACTGCTCTAACCCCTTGGATCTCCCCACCCCTCCCAATTCCAATAAGTCGAATTGTGATGTTTCTGACACAACTCTTGGGTAATTATTTGAGCATATATTAATCTACAGGGTCTTTAGAACTAGAGTTTAGTTAAAGATTGAAAAAAAGCGAATCAGACAATGGCGAAGTTAAGTAAAATTTGGAAATCCAATCGCCTGAAATTCCATATAAAAATCAGACTATCAGTTTAATGAGATCGGTGTTACTGTATGTACACGAGTTTTGGTATGACAATAAAACAATCTATAATAGATTTAGCAGATTTGAGAACAAAGCCCTCAGAAGGATATTGAGAGTTGAATGGCAGGACAGGATTAGCAATGAAACGATAAGAGAGATTACCCGAGTGCCACATGTGGATGAGATCATGATGAGGGGCAGATGGAGATGGTTTGGGCATGCTCTTCGCACTCCCCAAGAGAGATTAGTTCACCAAACGTTCAGCAGGGCTCCACAAGGCCCCAGAATGTTTGGAAGACCCAGGCGTTCATGGCTAAGGACTATAAAGCGCGAAGTAGGAGATGATGAATGGAGAAATATTGAATCAAAGGATGAAGATAGTGACGGCTATAGGCGTAGGAGGAGATGGTGATGATGATGAGGGTTTTACTAACCCCAAACTATCCTTAGAGATGAGCTAAAGGAATAACTTTCCTTCCCACGCCCTTGTCTTTCCGTGTAGTCCATTTCGAAACTGTGTCTTCGAAAAGTGTCAAAATAAATCAGACAAAGTCCTGATATCTTCAGTAATCATTTCCTTAAACTGAAACAGGACGAACTACGCTATATTTGTTGTCTTGGGGAATATATTCCTTCTCTTCTATCAAATGGGTAGAAACGTGCTTGCCTGGTGATCTGCTGGACTGGGGTTCGAAACCCGCTTAAACTCAATGGTTTCTTGAAGTGTCTGCAATCTCACCATCCTTGTGAGGTAAGGATTCGGGGATCCTATAGGTCTACCTGCTGAGTCATCAGCAGTCATTGCCTGGCCCTCCCTGGTCCTAGCTTGGGTGGATGGGGCTTGGTCATTCTGTAGGGCATTGTCTCTGTCTCTTTGCCATTCATTATCCACCTTTAAACCTTTAAGAGGAGGTTATCTTGGAGATTAAATGATTCAGCTTATTTATGAAGAAATTTTAGGATTTTTCAGACGTTGTTTTCGTAAACGAACTAATAAAGGAAGCAAAAGATGGTTACATTTACTGAGGAGATTCAAACAATTTGGGTTAAAATATATTGCCAACATCTATATATTAAGCCCTTCGATATTAGCTCTCTCTCTCTCTCTCTCTCTCTCTCTCTCTCTCATATATATATATATATATATAACTGTATATATATATATATATATATACAGTATGTGTGTATGTATATATATATACATATATATATATATATATATATATTTATATATATATAGACATATATATATATATAAATAAATATATATATATATATATATATACAGTATGTGTGTATGTATATATATATATAGATAGATATATATATATATATATATAAATAAATATATATATATATATATATATACATACACACATACTGTATATATATATATATATACATATATATATATATATATATATTACACACAACATCAACAACAAATGCAGCCGCTTACAGTCCACTGTAGGACAAATGCCTCGGACATGTCAATTCATATCTGGGGTTTGGCCAGTTTTCATCATCATGCTGGCCAACTGCTGATTGGTGATGGTTTGATATCAATGTGTCCTCTGATGAAGATAAACAGTATTGCTATATCGTTTAGTATTAGAAATAAGTTCATAGGTGTGGATAATGAAAATATATAACATTTTATCAAATTTATTCATAGAATCCATTTGATTTTTGTAATTGTCAGATGAAGCAAATTATAAGAAATTTTGGAGCAATTGTCTATTTCCAGTTTAAAACTGGGTAACTTAAAATCTCACATCTACAGAGGATGATGATAATCGGTATATGTAAACACCAAACATATGATTTACATAGTTCTGTAAAATAGTTGATAACTTAAACATCTGCAATTATCAGCCATACACTGTTGCACTTAATAATGTATTTTTTTTATTATGAAATACACATCTACAATCTTACAATTTATAACATATATACATCATCGTATATTTACATGAAAGATTTTCTATTTTACAAATACTGTATTTACAATTGAAATTTTCACTATTAATCTAAATATGTTTTTAGATAAAAAATATATCTAGTCATGGATACATGTTAATAGAAATCTTAAATCCTATTTTATTTGCATAATCATGTCATTCCCTTAATAAACTTTCTCCACGCTCAAATTCGTCTCTTATAAATAGATCTGGGCCTTTGGGGAACAATTATGGATTGGTGATACCAAAATTCCTTGATAGGAGGATCTATTCTGTTCCTTCTATTCCAGAGAAGAAGCTTCTATTCTCGGTCAAGGCTGGCTCCCACCACACCCCCTATCATGGTTTTTATTTTAGGAAAAGTGTAAAATCTGTGTTTTTACTACTGCCTTCAAACAAAATTTTATCAGGATACCTCATAATTAGGCCAAATATCACATCTTGGATGCAGAGATAAACATTAGAATATCAACAGTAGAAATTCAAATCGCTTTCATAGGCTGGTGCTGGTAAGATCTCTTTCCAGTAAAGCCTCCTCTTGTCCATGTATCATTAATATTCGCATATTTCGTTTCCCTTTCCTCTGTTGAACATCAAGAGGAGTTCTTTTGGCCCACGCAGTCCCAATCCACTACGCAGACTTCCTTGACTCTGACTTCACACATGTTTGGACACTTCAGATAAGGAGCGATGCGGACTAGTCTCAACATCTTCTGTTCCGTCCCTGGTCGGACTAAGGAGGCACTCTGTACAGTGACTAAGAATAAAGCCATGCACATCACCAGGAAGAAACGCCTGAAGTCCATATTGGATGATTCGTGTGATTATAATTAAGCGCTCTTTCTGCCTGTCTGGTCTCTTTTTCTGTCTGAAAGCAGAAAGATTAAAATTCGTATACTCTTGAAGCAAACACAAGATATCTGAAATGTGACCACAATGCTCTTGCCTTTAGTTAGCAGACGACTTCCGTTGGGAACACTTTTGTCCTATTTTACGTAACAATGTCCACTTTGGCTTTACTAGCGAAAATCTCTGAGATCAAAAGGAGAAAGAACACTGGTGCCCACAATCGATGCTCAGATGGTTTGCCTTAACACAATTAATTACTGCTCAACAATTTCTTACGTGAATATGACTTCACAATGTTCACTGCAGCCTCACAGCTCAAATATCTGAGATCAAAT
>NC_090729.1:136038384-136040884 GCF_036898095.1 Palaemon carinicauda
TTCCCCACTATCCATTCACAGAAATATAATTGTCCATTAGGAGGGAGGATACAGCGTACATTACAGGCCGTAGGAAAATGGCGAAGTCATTTCGACACAGAGGGGGAATTTCATTTACTGGCTATTAGATAGATATAAAGAGATCTGAATGACTTGGTCTCCGTACTGCCAGCGACGTTTCGAGAGGGACCAGTGGGTAAGCAGCTGTGCTGGACTTTTTGTGAAGTAATTTCCTAGAAGGAGAGATTGTTGAATAGTATCTAACTGTGTCAAGGAAAAACAGCTGAGCATCGATTGTGGGTACCAGCTTTCTTTCTCCATTTGATCTCAGACATTTGAGCTGTGAGGCTGCAGTGAACATTGTGAAGTCAATTTCATGTAAGAGATTGTTGAACAGAAATTAATTGTGTCAAGGAAAAACAACTGAGCATCGATTGTGGGCTCCAGTGTTCTTTCTCGTTTTGATCTCAGACATTTTCGCTAGTAAAGCCAAAGTGGACGTTGTTAAGTAAAATAGGACAAAAGTGTTCCCAACGGAAGTTGTCTGCTAACTAAAGGCAAGAGCATTGTGGTCACATTTCAGATATCTTGAGTTTGCTTCAATAGTATACGAATTTGAATCTTTCTGCTTTCAGACAGAAAAAGAGACCAAAGAGGCAGAAAGAGCGCTAATTATAATCACACGAATCATCCAATATGGACTTCAGGCGTTTCTTCCTGGTGATGTGTATGGCTCTATGCTTAGTCACTGTACAGAGTGCCTCCTTAGTCCGACCTGGGACGGAACAGAAGATGTTGAGACTCGTCCGCATCGCACCTTATCTGAAGTGTCCAAACATGTGTGAAGTCAGAGTCAAGGAAGTCTGCGTAGTGGATTGGGACTGCGTGGGCCAAAAGGACTCTCTTCTTGATATTCAATAGAGCAAAGGGAAATGAAATATGTGAATATTAATGATACATGGACAAGAGTAGGCTTTACTGGAAAGAGATCTTACCAGCACCAGCCTATGAAAGCAATTTGAATTTCTACTGTTGATATTCTAATGTTTGTTTCTGCATCTAAAATGTGATATTTGGCCTAATTATGAGGTATTCTGATAACATTTTGTTTGAAGGCAGTAGTAAAAACACAGATTTTACATGTTTCTCGAAATAAAAACTTATACGGTGACTGAAAAAACCCATAATATGAAAAACCCGGACGGTGAATGAGAAAAAACCCATAATATGGGGTGGGGGTTGGTTGGAACCAGCCTTGACTGAGAATAGAAGCTTCTCTGGAATAGAAGGAACAGAATAGATCCTCCTATCAAGGAATTTTGGTATCACCAATCCTTAATTGTTCCCTAAAGGACCGGATCTATTTGTGTGAGAGGAATTTGAGCGTGGAGAAAGTTAATTAAGGGAATGACATGATTATGTAAATAAAATAGGATTTAAGAATTCTATTAAAAAGTATTCACGACTAGATATATTTTTTATTTAAAAACACATTTCGATTAGTAGTAAAAAATTGCAATTGTAAATACAGTATATGTAAAATAAATAATTATTCATGTAAATCTACGATGATGTATATATGTTATAAATTGTAAGATTGTAAATGTGTATTTCATAATGAAAGAAAATAATATACATGATCAAGTACAACAGTATTTGGCTGATAATTGCAGATGTTTAAGTTATCTACTAATTTACAGCACTGTGTAAATCATATGTTTGGTGTTTACATATACCAATTATCATCATCCTCTGTAGATGTGAGATTTTAAGTTACCCAGTTTTAAACTGGAAATAGACATTTGTTCCAAAATTCTTTATAATTTGTTTCATCTGATAATTACAAAAATCTAATGGATTTTATGAATAAATTTGATAAGATGTTATATATTTTCATTATCCACACCTATGAACTTATTTCTAATACTAAACGATATAGCAATACTGTTTCTCTTTATCAGAGGACACATTGATATCAAACCATCATCAATCAGCAGTTGGCCAGCGTGATGATGAAAACTGGCCAAACCCCAGATATGAATTGACATGTCCGAGGCATTTGTCCTACAGTGGACTGTAATCGGCTGCATTTGTTGTTGATGTTGTATATATATATATATATATATATATATATATATATATATATATATATATATATATATATATATATATATATAGTTTATATATATGGTATATATATATATATATATATATATATATATATATATATATATATATATATATATATATACATACACACACACACACACACACATATATATATATATATATATATATATATATATATATATATATATATATATATATATACATATATATATATATATATATATATATATATATACATATATATATATATATATACATACACACATATATGAATATATATATATGTATATATATATATATATATATATATATATATATATATATATATATATTTATATTATATATATATATATATATATATATATATATA
>NC_090729.1:136043384-136045884 GCF_036898095.1 Palaemon carinicauda
AGAGAGAGAGAGAGAGAGAGAGAGAGAGAGAGAGAGAGAGAGAAGAAATCAGTTTACTTAAGGATAATCACTTTAGATTAAAAAGTCATGAGTTCTATACTGTATGACTATTTTTATAGAGAGAGAGAGAGAGAGAGAGAGAGAGAGAGAGAGAGAGAGAGAGAGAGAGAGAGAGAGAGAGAGAGAGAAATCAATTTAATCAAGTATGTTAATCACTTTATAATAATTGGTCATGAGTTACTACAAAAACTAGTTTTTGTTTTGTTTCAATGGTCCAGAAAATATTCCTTTAATAGTTTTTTTTTGTAAAGACTATGGATATGAAATAATAATTCAGTATATTTAGTCTTTATTGTGAAATCAAATCTTCAACATTCTTAATTCATTGACAAACATTTATAAACATCAATCAAGTACTTCTATATACAGTTTGCATAGTACTATGCCATCTTAACTAAGTGCAGAGATTTCAATCTTTCATTTTCATAATTTTTGGTAACGCATTTTGTTAGTGAAGGCCACTAGAATTAATTTGTAATTCATATAAAAATGTTTTAAGTTAGGAAAAATTCCAGACTTCGAAAAGTAGGCTTTAAGGTTTCCAGAATGATTTTATGATGACAAAGTAACAATATGTAATCATGGACAAATGGAACGGAAATAAAAGAGATGATCTCAGTGTTTATAGAGGCTGATAGTCACCACTATAGTTGGAGCTCCCAGAGAGGTTCTATAACTTTTCTGGATACAGTTGTTTATAAAGGTCAATAGTCACCACTATAGTTGGAGCTCCCAGAGAGGTTCTATACTCTTTCTGGATCCAGTTATAGAGGTTCCACTGTTTCCTTGAGGTTCCAATTATAGAAACCTCATGAATCTTCTTCTTGGTTGTCTCTTATACATGTTCCTTATGCTTCTTTGGTCTTGGTATTAATAACATCACTTAATTCCTAATCAGTCAGTCTTTGGTTGTCGTTCATTAGAATTCCACGTTCTTCTCTAGCTAAGGAATCTAGAGATATCATGGTATATCCTGAAGTAGAGTTTTGACAGTTTTATGAGCATTAAAGAGTTAGTTCTCGTGAATAATCATTTTTGTTAGATAATTTTCTCGTGATGCTTAGTGGTCTTCAGTAGATGATTGCTTTAAATAATCTAAGTCCTGCTGTGAAAGTATTAGTTTTCCATGATTTTGTTGGCTAACAGCTTTAAAACCTATACAGGCTTGTTGATGACACTTAAAGAGGTTTAAGGTTATTTGGTGACTATAGAATTTTTAATCAGTTTCAAAAGATATTTGATAAGATTTTAAAGTGGTTTTGAATGAGTCAGTTTAAAATTTGAACATTAACTAAATTTTCCAAGTGTGACCTCAATGGAAAGTCTGATTTCCTTGTGGAAGTCCCACTGCTTCTTAAAGACAATTGCCTGATAATTGATTGATGTCCCAACGAAAGTAATCTGATATTACGAGTGAGCCTTAATTAATGGAAGTAAATAAATAGATGGATGAATGAATGAATAAATAAAAAGTCATTAGAGAGTCTGTTCCTTAAGAAATAGCTTTTAAAAGCACTTTCATCCATTCTTGGAGACACTGCCCTTCACAACTGGAAACACTGTATTTTACTTCTGGAACCGCTTTCATTCACTTCTGGAAGCCCTGTACTTTAATTCTGGAAGTGCTTTCATTCACTTCTGGAAGCCCTGTACTTTAATTCTGGAAGTGCTTTCATTCACTTCTAGAAACACTGTACTTTACTTCTGGAAGTGCTTTCATTCACTTCTGGAAGCCCTGTACTTTAATTCTGGAAGTGCTTTCATTCACTTCTGGAAACACTGTACTTTACTTCTGGAAGTGCTTTCATTCACTTCTGGAAGCCCTGTACTTTAATTCTGGAAGTGCTTTCATTCACTTCTGGAAACACTGTACTTTACTTCTGGAAGTGTTTTCATTCACTTCTGGAAGTACTGTACTTCACTTTTGAAGCACTCTATTTCACTTCTGGAAGCAATTTTTTTCACTAAGAAATGCTATATTACAAATATAGCGTAGCTATTACAAAAAGACAAACATTTCTGCTGATGAAAGAGTTATAACACAAATGTAAGAAAAACACATTACGATGACATCTACTGAGTATTCAGTTTCCCCCATAAATAATCTTGGTTCTAAATATTTTCATCTATAAGAATTAACATAGTAATAATATCACTTACAAGTATTTCAAACAAAGAGGCCATGATCTCTCTAAATTTGGTAGCTGAGGACGATGTTGCAATTTAAGGCCTCTGTTAACTCCTATGAACTTTGGTTACAGGACTAGATTCTAGCACTTTTACCAACTATGGCTGCATTCTAGACATTTGGTAATTATCACGGATTTTCACTCCATATGGGCTCCTTGACAAGAATGGTTAATTTGTAATTAGAGGCTATGACTGCATAACCTTTGATCAATCTGGGTGTGTGTAGGGTGAATTTTAAGATCACATTTGT
>NC_090729.1:136050884-136055280 GCF_036898095.1 Palaemon carinicauda
TGTGAAATTGAAGAAGACACAGACCTTATATGTTTCTCAAAAGTAAATTTACTGTCGAGAATCACACCTAAAATTTTGAAAGAGTCATACATATTTAAAGAAACATTATCAATACTGAGATCCGGATGTTGAGGAACCACCGTCCTTGACCTACTTACAATCATACTTTGAGTTTTGTTAGGATTCAACTTCATACCCCATAATTTGCACCATGCACTAATTCTAGCGAAATCTCTATTAAGGGATTCACCAACCCTAGATCTACATTCAGGGGATGGAATTGATGCAAAGAGAGTAGCATCATCTGTATATGCAACAAGCTTGTTTTCTAGGCCAAACCACATGTCATGTGTATATAGTATAAAAAGTAATGGGCCAAGAACACTACCCTGTGGAACACCGGATATCACATTCCTATAATCACTATGGTGCCCATCAACAACAACTCTTTGAGATCTATTACTTAAAAAATCAATAATAATACTAAGAAACGACCCACCCACTCCCAACTGTTTCAGTTTGAAAACAAGGGCCTCATGATTAACACGGTCAAAGGCAGCACTAAAATCAAGGCCAATCATACGAACTTCCCGACCACAATCAAGGGATTTCTGTACAGCATTGGAGATTTTAAGAAGGGCATCACATGCTCCAAGGCCTTTACGAAAACCAAATTGCAAACAAGGGAGTAGATGATTACCTTCAGCAAACCTATTAAGACGTTTTGCCAGAAGACGTTCAAAAAAGGTATTAACAATAAAAAAAGGTACAGTATATATATATATATATATATATATATATATATATATATATATATATATATATATATATATATATAGATATGTATATATATATATATATATATATATATATATATATATATATATATATATATATATATATATATTTATACATATATATATTCATATATACATACATATGCATATATATATATATATATATATATATATATATATATATATATATATATATATATATATATATAGATATGTATATATATATATATATATATATATATATATATATATATATATTTATACATATATATATTCATATATACATACATATGCATATATATATATATATATATATATATATATATATATATATATATATATATATATATATAAATATATATATATATATATATATTATATATATATATATATATATATATATATATCTATATACATGTACACACACACACATATATATATATATATATATATATATATATATATATATATATATATATATATATATATATATACATATATGTATATATATGTATTATATATATGTAAATATACACACACACACACACACACACACACACACACACATATATATATATATATATATATATATATATATATATATATATATATATATATATATATATATGCATATATATATATATATATATATATATATATATATATATATATATATATATATATATATATATATATAATGTATGTATGTATATATATATGTAAATATATATATATATATATATATATATATATATATATATATATATATATATATATATATATATATATATATAGTATACATAAATTCATCATATAAAATTATCTTAGTAGCATCAAGAAGTTTCTTGCAGATTTCATCGCTTGTAAGTATTTCAAATTTTCCGTCTTGAACCTTTGATTAAATAAAAGTTGATTATTCGATTTATTCTATCACTACGAGCTGATTACTAATTTACATATTTATAATTCCATTTTATATATAAGATTTTAAATAAGCTTGAATCGGTGGATCTTTAAAATTTCAAATTCGCAGCGAATGTTTTTATGTTGAACAGGCTGACGTAAGTCTCATTTTATAGTTTATTAATGAAAAGTCTATTTTAATGTTATTAATGTTCTTAAAATATGTTATTTTAATGGAATATATCTTTCTCTTGTTGTTTATTTAATTCCTTATTTAATTTCTTCACTAGGCCATTTTTTCCTGTTGGAGCCCTTGGGCTCATAGCATCTAACTTTTCTAAGTAGGGTTGTAACCTAGCTAACAATAATAATAATAATAATAATAATAATAATAATAATAATAATAATAATAATAATAATAATAATAATAATAATAATAATGATAAAATCAGTTGACTTCAAGATAAAAGTCATTTTCGAAGAAAACGGGAGTTTTCCTACAGGAAAAACAATATTAAAAAAAAAAAAAAACAATAAAACTTAGAATAGAAAAACTGAAAGACCTTTACAAACAAGAAAACAAGGTTCGAGTAATTGTCCATAAAATAAGCTCTATAAAATGAAAATATGTTTTAATTGAGGTATACCTATTTTCTAAATAACTCAATTTTCTTTTCTTGTCTCTGTTTTAAATTTAGGTATAACTAACCAAAACCTTGACTTAAGTAGCGGATTACCCATTTGAGCAGAAATAAAAATAATATTTCGTACACAAATAGGTCATCATTAGACGTTCGAAGTAACTCGAAATTGATAGTATCATGATCCCAAAAGCTTATTGGTATTTCTCAAATGCTAGATTGCATGCTAAAATCATTTGTTAGCTTTTAGATATTCATATCTAAGTCACTAACACACCAAGTCTTTTTAGCTACTTATACATCTAAGTCGCTAGCACAACTAGTCCTTATATGTACTTTCACCTAGTACAACTAGTCCTTTTATCTACTTTCACAACGAAGTCCTTAACTTCTACATTTGCGGGCTTGCTTCTCACGACCCTTTCCTAAAGCCAAGCCTCATGAGGTCCGGCAGTTATGCCTTTCATCCTAAGGCCAGGCTTTCATGCCATTCACTATAAGCTGGAAATCATTAAATTATGGAAGGTCAAGGTCAAGATCACAGTAAAGCAAAAGGTCCAATTCCTGTAATCAGTCATAAGTTTGGAGATCGCTGTCACAGAGACTTCAAACTTGGTTCATGTTTGAGTGTATGAAAATTCACGCCAATTAATACACGTTAAGGTTAAAGGTTAAGGTCAAACAAAAGATCAAGAACTAAGCTGCCATGGCGGAGGTCTACGCTCTACTGAATGACCCTCTAGTTCCGTACTGAAATGGTTTGCTACTTATTTCGTAAAGGTATAGATTATATCAATATAACTCTTTTCGGCTTTACAATAAGGTATTTTTCCATAAATTACATAAAAATTCCAATAAAACAAATTCACAATTTCACCCAGCCACCCCTCCCCCTCTCCCTTCCATCCTTCCGTAGTTGACACAATGATGTTCTTTTACTTGCCAGCAATTTTCCACCAAAAGCGAGTTTTATCAATTGCAAGGTTTTAGTAGATTTTGGTATTCAAAGAAAGTTTAAAACAAAAATTTTTATGCTTTGTGTAATTTATCCCAATTTGTGTACAAATATCTGAAAAGTTACAAAATTATGCATCCGAAACCAATCGTTAACTTCGGCAAGTGTTACTAAATTTAGACTTACCATCACAATACTTTATAATCTCTTTATTCGTTAACACTATTTATTCATAAAATATAAATCTGAGGGAGAAATTTAGGTTAATAAATAAGTTTCGATTCACATTATCTGGTAATCATTTGAGAACAATGATGCCATTCGGACACAATCCTTGCAACCAAAAGGTTTATGAATAAATGTAATAAATAATAGAGTAATAAAATTAATATAGGATATATAATAAATAAAACGATGACATATAAGTCATTTCCTTGCTATTACGAAAGCATCGCCTTGATTAACTCATCGGTAAACATGGGTAAACAACCTAGGCCTAATGGGTTCCTAAGTGAAGGGATTATAACCTAATTTTCCCTATTAGTGAAGAAAAAAAATAAAAAATCTGGTTTCAAGGAAAATTGACCCCAACAGAGTCCAACCATTTCCTAACAACAGAAATAACAACATTATAAAAACAATAACATTAAAAAAAATCTGTTCCTTTGAGAGAAGCTGATTCGAGAAAATGTAGGCGAAAATCGAAAAAATTATAAAATATTTTATGGGGAGAAAATCTTAATTGGTTTGGAAGTTGTGTCTGACTGATAGATGGAATTTTGGACAAAAGCCAGGCGTTGGGACCGAGCAGTCTATTCAGAACGCATGAATGGGGGTCTTTTAATGAAGATTTGATTTGAGGCAATTTTAATCTTACTTTAAATCCCAATTCCAAAAAGATGTTATTTAATTAAAAACTTTCGTTTAGTAAACTTCTTAAGGTTATGGTAGACTATTGGAAACTTTCATGCCCAGCAATATGTTGCACGGGAGTTCAAGACCCACTCAAGCTCGATAGTTTTTAATGTCTGTAACCTCGCCATCCTTGTAAGAGAGGTATCGGGGGGGGGGGGGGGGGGAGCCTATAGATAACTTTTTTT
>NC_090729.1:136055780-136128280 GCF_036898095.1 Palaemon carinicauda
ACCAGGTTCAGAGAGAACATGGCGTCTCCCTTTGAAATACTTGTAAGTGATATTATTACTGTGTTAATTCCTGTAGATGAAAATATTCAGAACCAAGATTATTTATGGGGGAAACTGAATACTCAGTAGATGTCATCGTAATGTGTTTTCTTACATTTGTATTATAACTCTTTATCAGCAGAAATTTTTGTGGTTTTTTTTATCATAGCTACACTAGATTTATAATATAGCATTTCCTAGTGAAAGAGAGTACTTCCAGAAGTGAAGTACAGTACTTCCAGAAGTGAATACAAGCTCTTCCAGAAGTAAATGAAAGTGCTTCCAGAAGTAAAGTACAGTCCTTCCAGAAGTGAATGAAACCGCTTCCAGAAGTAAAGTAGAGTACTTCCAGAAGTGAAGCACAGTACTTCCAGAAATGAATGCAAGCTCTTCCAGAAGTAAATGAAAGTGCTTCCAGAAGTAAAGTAGAGTACTTCCAGAAGTGAAGGACAGTGCCTCCAAAAATGAATGACAGTGCTTTCTATAGTGAATTCTAAAGGAACAGACTCTCCAATGATTTTTTATTTATTTATTCATTCATTCTTCTATTTATTCACTTCCATTGATTAAAGCTCACTCATAATCAATCAATTGTCATCTTTAAGAAGCAGTAGGATTTCTATGAGGAAACCAGACTTTCCATTGCGGTCACACTTGGAAAATTTATTGTTAATGTTCAAACTTTAAATGGACTCATTCAAAACAACTTTAAAATCTTATCAAATATCTTTTAGAAATTATTAAAAATTCTATAGACACCAAATAACCTTAAACCTCTTTAATTATCATCAACAAGCGTGTATAGGTTTTAAAGCCGTTAGCCAACAAGATCATGGAAAACTAATAGTTTCACAGCAGAACTTAGATTATTTAAAGCAATCATCCACTGGGGACACTAAGCATCACGGGAAGATTATCTAACAAAAAGGATTCCTCACAAGAACTAACTCTTTAATGCTCATAAAAGTGTCAAAACTCTACTTCAGGATATACCATGATATCTCTAGATTCCTTACCCAGAGAAGAACGTGTAATCCCATTGAACGACAACCAAAGACTGACTAATTAGGAATTAAGTGGTGTTATTGATACCACGACCAAAGGAGCATAAGGAACGTGTGTAACAATCAACCAAGAAGATGATTCATGAGGTTTCTATAGTGAAAATATCAAGGAAACAGTGGAACCTCTATAACTGGATCCAGAGAGAGCATAGAACCTCTCTGGGAGCTCCAACTATAGTGGTGACTATTGACCTTTATAAACAACTGTATCCAGAAAAGTTATAGAACCTCTCTGAGAGCTCCAACTATAATGGTGACTATTGACCTTTATGTGACGGTGCCGAGAGAGGGTTGTGAACTCAAAGGCAGGAAGCAATCAACTGAGTTATATTATTATAGAACACTCTCCTTTATATACAAAACCTCAAGGCAACAGGACATAACAAGTTAACAAGACAGACAATGTTACAGAGGAAAACAGCAGACATGAATTTTCATGTTCGTTTAGTGCGAGGGAAGAGCGAAGATACAAGCATAATATATGCAAAAGGAATTATGTACAATTGTGTGACACACGGTTGGTACATGGCTCCCCCCCTAAAAATGACATACTGTACATGTTAAATAGGGCGCCCTGATCTAGAGAAGCAAACTGTAGGCAGGTCATCTGACAGAAGATAAGCAGGTTTTAGAAGATCAATGGAGACCCAGTCTTCTTTGCCCCGAATGTTTAGGAGGAATGCTTTCTGACTGCGTCGGATCACAAGGAAAGGGCCCGTGTAAGGGGGCATTAGTGGGGGCTTGCTGGTGTTGTTGCGCAGGAAGACGTGCATTGCAGAGTGCAAGTCCGTTGGTATGTGATGCTTCGCTGGGGGCTTGTAAGTCTGACGGCACGGAGTAAATTTTCCCACGACGTGACATATGTGCTGGAGATCGTCGGAGGAGGTTGTAGAAGGAAAAAATTCGGCAGGGACAACCAAAGGGTCGCCATACACCATTTCAGCTGCCGAGATGTCGAGGGCGTCTTTAGGAGTGATCCTTAGTCCCAGGAGGACCCAGGGAAGCTGAGTAAACCAGTTGCAATCCTTGCAGCGGGACATCAAAGGTGCTTTGAGGGTGCGATGAAAACGTTCAACCATTCCATTGGCAGCGGGGTTGTAGGCCATTGTCTGATGTAGGGTGATGCCCAGGAGATTCGCTAATGAAGTCCACAATTGAGAGGTGAAAGCGGTTCCCCTGTCAGAAGTAATATGCTCAGGGATACCGAATCTTGAAATCCATCCAGCGAGTAAGGCAGATGTACATGAGGCGGACGTTGCAGTTTCCATGGGAATGGCTTCAGGCCAACGAGTGGAGCGGTCGATGACGGTAAACAGGTGACAATGTCCTTGTGATTTGGGTAGGGGGCCCACAACATCGACGTGAATGTGTGCGAAACAACGCTGAGGTTGAGGAAAGGTGCCCACTCCTGAATCCGTGTGTCGATGTACTTTGGAAGTTTGGCAAGAAGTACAGGCGCGGACCCAATCCTTAGCATTCTTAGAAATGCCGTGCCAAATGAACTTTGCCTTCAGCAGCTGTGCAGTAGAATGGCACGAGGGATGTGAAAGGCCGTGAATGAAATCAAACACCTGTCGGCACATGGGAGCAGGAATCCAAGGTCGCGGTCTACCAGAACTGACGTCACAGAAGAGGGTGGTGTTGGAGTCTTCGAGGGAAAGTCTTCCCAACGGAGGGACGTGCAGGATGTCCTATAAGCTTGATACTCAGGATCCTGTCGTTGGGCTTCAGCCAGGGCGTTTTAATCCAATCCCAGTTGAACGGCAGCTAACGTGTTTCTTGACAGGGTATCGGCAACGGGATTCATTTTCCCAGGGACGTATTGGAGGGTGTAATTGTATTCAGCCACGGCGGAGAGATGTCGGCGTTGACGGGCGGACCAAGCGTCAGACTGTCGAGTGAGGGCGTGCACCAGAGGCATGTGGTCTGTGCGAATGACGAAGGGCGTACCTTCTAAGAAATGGCGAAAGTGACGGACAGCCAAGTGCACCGCCAGCAATTCTCGATCGAAGGTAGAATAACCCGATTCTGCCTTGGACAGTTTTCTGCTGAAGAAGGCCAGTGAGCGGGGCGAGCTTTTGACCACCTGCTCGAGTACTGCACCAATAGCGATGTCGCTGGCATCGGTGGAGAGAAGGAGAGGGGCATGTGGGATAGGAAAAGTGAGAGCCGCAGCAGTTGATAGGGCCTTCTTTTCATTGCAGAATGCTGCTTCTTGAAGGGGACCCCACTTCAGGTCCTTTGGCTTGCCCTTGAGGGAGGTGTAGAGGGGAGCAAGAGTGGTGGCAATGGCTGGCAGAAAACGGTGATAATAGTTGATCATGCCCAAGAATTCCTGCAGAGCTTTGACGGTTGAGGGCGCGGGGAAGTTCTGAACGGCTGCTACCTTCTCAGGGAGGGGATAAACTCCTTCAGGAGTGATACGGTGCCCTAAAAACGACAATTCGTTGGCGCCAAAGGTACACTTGTCGTACCGGACTACAAGGCCGTTTTGTTGCAGGCGGTCGAGCACAATGCGCAAGTGACGGAGGTGTTCCTCTTTTGAGGAGGAGAACACAAGTATGTCGTCCACATAACATACACAGAAAGGGAAGTCCCCTAAGATGCCATCCATGAGACGTTAAAACGTTGCCCCAGCATTACGAAGGCCAAAACAGGAGTAATTGAAGGTGTATGTACCAAACGGAGTGGTGATGGCGGTCTTGGGGATGTCTTCTGGGTTCATAGGCACCTGATAATACCCCTTCAGTAGGTCGAGCGTAGAGAAAACCTTCGCTTCATGCAGGTAGGAGGTCACGTTGGCAATGTTTTTTTAGAGGGGGTAGTGATCCGGTTCTGTTTGCACTTTCAGGCGCCTGTAATCCCCGCACAGACGGAGGGAGCCGTCTTTCTTCAGAACGATGTGTAAGGGTGACGACCATGGGCTGGAGGCCTTTTGGCAAAGGCCCATTTCCTCCATTTCGGCGAACGTCTGTTTTGCGGCTACCAATCGTTACGGTGCCAGACGTCTGAATTTTGCGAAGACTGGGGGTCCCGTCGTCTTGATATGGTGATAAATACCGTGCTTGGCAGGAACCGTGGGCGTTTGGCGAAGTTCTGGACGGAAAACTTCCGGGTACGACGTGAGGAGGTGGGCTAATGGTAAAGTAGCTGTGGGTTACAATATGTTATACATTTGTGGATGAGTGTTATGAAATTATGCTTTGAAATTGGATTTAATTGTATTCTTAAAATAATAAGTTAAGACGATAATAGCTCTAAAATATGTACACATCGCCCGTCGCTCTCATTATAAGGTGAGATAAGTCGTAACATAGTGGTTGTATTGGAAGATGCATCTGGAAGTATGAGTCGTAGCTAAATTTAAGTGCTCCAGTAACGTTGGAGTGATTACCTAATAGGTACTTCTTAATAAGAAAATCTTATTTTTATTAAAAGGATCTTTAATATTTTCATAAAAAATTAATAATTTTTTTTTTAAAGTATTACTGAGAAATTGATGTTTAAGATTATAGTCTATTAGTACTGAAAAGGAAAGTGTTATTTGCAGTAAAGCAAAGTTTTATTTTTGTACCTTTTGTATCAGGGTCTAACAAAATTAGCTATGAAATTATAGAAATCTCGAAATAAAAAGAGCTAGGGGGTTTAGTGTTTCTTCGTGGTAAAGAGGTTAGTAAGTTCTTTCTAGTAATGATATGTTAGTCGCTTTTTATATATCTAGTTTTTGGTTAAAAAAATTTAATTTTGCTTTTTTTTTAAATTAAATTAAGAATAGAGAATAGGAGGTAAGAGCTTCTTATTCCCGTTTTGCTAGAATAGTTTTATTACGTTGTTAAGTGGGCTTAAAATCAGTCATCTTATTATAACGTTCAAGTAAATCTACCATAGAAGTTGATTTATATGTTTCTGTTAATTTTAACTAAAAATACCAGTTAACAAATTCTTGTTAGTTAAAATGTTTATATGAGTATAATTATAGTTTAAAAGTAAAATGAAATCGGATTAAATTTTTAATCGACTTTAGGTGTTTAAAAGGAACTCGGCAAATATGCCTACGCATTGACCAATCGTCGGTGGGCAACATCGACCAGAAGGTGGAAATGAGAGAGGAAATCCGCACCGAGAATTGGCATTGTGACGTCAGCAACGAGAAACTTCCAATTGAATTTACCGTTTCCGAACGATAATGTGAGGTTCTCGTAACCGTAGGTGG
This sequence comes from Palaemon carinicauda, assembly GCF_036898095.1. Taxonomy (NCBI): domain Eukaryota; kingdom Metazoa; phylum Arthropoda; class Malacostraca; order Decapoda; family Palaemonidae; genus Palaemon; species Palaemon carinicauda. Next base: position 136,061,097 of record NC_090729.1, read on the forward strand.
GTATCACAGATCCATTGGCAGCTACCAAGCAGGCGTCGGCAGATGTAGACAGACTACGTCGTGCCTTGAAGAGTTTCTTTGGCAAAAGAGAACGACAAGCACCCATGTCTACCAAAAATCACACGCCCCTTCCTGCATCCTGTAAAAAGAAAAGATTAGAAACACGGAAGGCCACCGCCACACGCGATGGCCTACTTACACGTTTTTTGGCCACTGACAATCCTTGGCACATTTCTTCGCGGTTGCCCCGATTCTGAAGTGGTAGTAGCAAACTCCAGCGGATGGGAGGTAGTAAGTGGCTGTAGAAGTCGTTCGTTGGGGCGCGAGCGATTGGTGGGTGGTGGGCGGCTTTGTTGCCGCTTCGGCACGTCACGGGGTAGGCGTTTATGTCCTACGGCATTCATGTCAGCTTCGGTTGACGTTGAATAGGCATCCTTGTCGTCAGGGGTGGAGGCGTTGATGGAGGTCTTGAAGTGGCTGTCCATAAGGGCGTCGGCTTTGGTCATCAAGTCCTTTATGGGTAAACTATCGACATCGGGTATGGCAGCGCGTACAGGTTCAGGTAAACGGTGTATCCAAAGGGCACGAAATAGGTTCACCTCACGAGGAGAGCCGTCTGCGGCAGGTTGAAGGCGAGCGATACTGGTCATCTCCCTGAGGGCAAGCGAAGCCCTTTGGTCCCCCAACGGTTGTTGCGAGAGCTGAAAAAGCTTTGCTATACGGGCGGCTGGCGACGGCGAGTACTGCTGCAGAAGGTATGTTTTGAGGGCGTCATACGCTATTGGGGTGTCTCCTTGTTCACAAAGCCAGTCGGATATTTCTGGGAAGGTGTCCTCGGGTATCGCCACGAAAACATAATCCGCTTTGGTGGTTGAGCAAGTCACGCCCCTGATACAAAACTGGACTTCTGCGCGCTGAAACCAAGCAAACGCCTCTCCACTGGCAAACGATGAAAGTTTGAATGGAGCGGCCGCAGCACCAACTGCTGTAGAGTCCGTCATAGTACCAACGATGAAGGGGCGATGGGGTGGGGGTGGAAGGCGGTGGGAGCGAGTCGACTTCCGGGGTCACCAATGTGACGTCCCGAGAGAGGGTTGTGAACTCAAAGGCATGATGCAATCAACTGAGTTGTTTATTAAGGAACACTCTCCCTTATATACAAAACCTCAAGGCAACAGGACATAACATGTTCGAGACACAGACAATATTACAGAGCAAAACCGGAGACATGATCATTCAGGTTCTTTTTAGTGCAAGGGAAGAGCGCAGATACAAGCATAATATATACAAAATAATTATGTACAATTGTGTGACGCACGGTTGGTACATTACACGGGGATGAATTTGGTTCTTCGGTGTTATTGTGATATACTTCTTAAGACTTTGTCTTGATCTCTAATGATAGGATAGATGACAATACATAATTACCGCACAGATATATTAGAATATATATCCTATATATATATATATATATATATATATAGTATATATATATATATATATATTAGTGGGAATATATACAGTATATGGATATATATATGTATATATATATACTGTATATATATATATGCATATATATATATATATATATAATATAATATATATATGTATATATATATATATATATATATATATATATATATATATATATATATATATAGAAAGATAGATAGATAGATAGATAGATTTACATTTAATATTAATCTGCCCTCAGATGAAGATAAACAGTTTTGTTATATCGTTTAGTATTTAAAATAAGTTCATAGGTGTGGATAATGAAATATATAACATCTTATCAAATTTATTCATAGAATCCATTTGATTTTTGTAATTACCAGATGAAACAAATTATAAGAAATTTTGGAGCAAATTTCTATTTCCAGTTTAAAACTGGGTAACTTAAAATCTTACATCTACAGAGGATGATGATAATTGATATATGTAAACACCAAACATATGATTTACATAGTGCTGTAAATTAGTTGATAAACATCTGCAATTATCAGCCACATACTGTTGTACTTGATCATGTATATTATTTTCTTTTATTATGAAATACACATTCACATTCTTACAATTTATAACATATGTACATCATCGTATATTTACATGCTTTTTTTTTTATTATTATTTTACATATACTGTATTTACAATTGCAATTTTTACTATTAATTTAAATAAGTTTTTAAATAAAAAATATATATATAGTCATGAATACATTTTAATAGAATTCTTAAATCCTATTTTATTTACATAATCATGTCATTCCCTCAATTAACTTCCTCAACGCTCAAATTCCTCTCACACAAATAGATCCGGTCCTTTGGGGAACAAGTATGGATTGGTGATACCAAAATTCCCTGACAGGAAGATCTATTCTGTTCCTTCTCTTCCAGAGAAGAAGCTTCTATACTAGGTCAATGCTTGCCCTACCCCCCACCCCTAGTATGGTTTTTTTTTTTCAGTCATCGTATAGGTTTTCATTTTGAGAAACATGTAAAATCTGGGTTTTTACTACTGCCTTCAAACAAGATGGTATCAGAATACCTCATAATTAGGCCAAATATCACATTTTAGATGCAGAAATAAACATCAGAATATCAACAGTAGAAATTCAAATCGCTTTCATAGGCTGGTGCTGGTAAGATCTCTTTCCAGTAAAGCCTCTTCTTGTCCATGTATCATTAATATTCGCATATTTCGTTTCCCTTTGCTCTATTGAACATCAAGAAAAGATCTCGCCTTTTGGCCCACGCAGTCCCAATTCATTACGCAGACTCCCCCGACTCTTACTTCACACTTCGAACACTGCAGATAAGGTGCTCTGATGCGGATAGGTTTCAACATCTTCTGTTTTGTCCCTGGTCGTTCTAAGGAGGCACTGTGTACAGTGACTAAGCATAGAGCCATGCACATCACCAGGAAGAAACGCCTGAAGTCCATATTGGATGATTCGTGTGAATATGATTAAATCCGTATATATCAAATTCAAGATATCTGAAATGTGTCCACAATGCTCTTGCCTTTAGTTAGCAGACGGCTTCCGTTGGGAACACTTTTGTCTTATTTTACGCAACAATGTCCACTTTGGCTTTACCAGCCAAAATGTCTGAGATCAAAAGGAGAAAGAACACTGGTGCCCACAAGCAATGCTCACTTGGTTTTCCTTGACACAATTAATTTCTGTTCAAACAATATATTAAATGAATATGATTTCACAGTCTCCACTGCAGCCTCACAGCACAAATGTCTGAGATCAAATGGAGAAAGAATACTTGTACTCACTATCAATGTTCGCTTGCTTTTTCCTTGACACAGTTAAACCCTGTTCAACAATCTCTCTTTCTAGGAAATTGTTTCCTCAAAAGTCCAGCACAGCTGCTTACCCACTGGTCCCTCTCGAAACGTCGCTGGCAGTGCCCAAGTCCTACTCCTTCGGACCTCTTTATATATGAAAGCCAGTGAATGGGATTCCCCTTCTGTGTCGAAATGACTGCGCCATTTTCCTACTGCATGTAATGTACGCTGTATTTTCCCTCCTAATGGACAATTATATTTCTGTGAATGGATAGTGGGGAACCACCGCTCTGCTCTCTCTCTCTCTCTCTCTCTCTCTCTCTCTCTCTCTCTCTCCCCGTTCATCTTCAAAAGTTCAAAGTTGGCGGAAATGAGTCTTTTTATAGGTTATATATGACATATTTGTTTTGACGTTGTTACTTTTTTAGAATGATTTATTGTTAATTTGTTCTCATCATTTATTTATTTCCTTATTTCCTTTCCTCACTGAGCTATTTTTTCCCTATTGGAGCCCCTGGGCTTATAGCATCTTGCTTTTCCAACCAGGGTTGTAGCTTGGATAGTAATAATAAATAATATCATTATCCTTGAAACATTTCCACGCTCTCTCTCTCTCTCTCTCTCTCTCTCTCTCTCTCTCTCAAAATAGTCATACAGTATATAAATCATAACCTTTTATTATAAAGTGATTAACCTTCTTAAACAAATTGATTTATTCTTTCTCTCTCTCTCTCTCTCTCTCTCTCTCTCTCTCTCTCTCTCTAAAAATAGTCATACAGTATATAAATCATAACCTTTTATTATAAAGTGATTAACCTTCTTAAACAAATTGATTTATTCTCTCTCTCTCCTCTCTCTCTCTCTCTCTCTCTCTCTATATATATATATATATATACATATATATATATATATATATATATATATAGTCTTACAGTATAGAACTCATGACCTTTTAATTCAAAGTGAAAAGTGATTAACCTTCTTAAGTAAACTGATTTCCTCTCTCTCTCTCTCCCTCTCTCTCTCTCTCTGAGTTTTCTCGGGGTCTCTCTGACGTCAATCGACAAGGCTATTGTCCAAAGTAAAATGTATTTACTTTTTAAAACCTTAACAATCGGATATTTCAGAAAGGTTTGAGGAATTTTCCTGAAATCCGAGGTGATATTATGTTTTATTTTTTTCTTTTATTTAAGATGAAGATTTCTAATTATTTATATTCCTTTACATTTTTATTTCTAATTCCATTATGTCATCTTTTTTCATCGTATTTTTCTAATCTGTTTTTTTTTCTTTTTAGTTTGTGAATGCCTTTGTTAACTTGGCTTATAGAAATTTATACACGTAGTTAATAATAATAATAATAAATAATAATATGATGATGATGATGATGATAATGATGAACAATTCCGACAACCGCAAATGTCCACAATTTTGTGTATAATTACTGCTCTAACCATTGGATCTCTTACCCCTTCCAATTCCAATAAGTCGAATTGTAATGTTTCTGACGCAACTCTTGGGTAATTAATTGAGCATATACTAATCTACAGGGTCTTTAGGATTAGATTTTAGTAAAAGATTGACAAAAGCGAATCAGACAATGGCGAAGTTAAGTAAAATTTGGTAATCAAATCGCCTGAAATTACATATAAAAAACAGACAATCAGTTTAATGAGATCGGTGTTACTGTATGGACATGAGTCTTGGTATGACAATAAAAACAATCTCCAATAGATTTAGTAGATTTGAGAACAAAGACCTTAGAAGGATACTGGGAGTTGAATGGCAGGACAGGATTAGCAATGAAACGATACGAGAGATTACCTGAGTGCCATATGTGGATGAGATCATGGTGAAGGGTAGATGGAGATGGTTTGCCATGCTCTTCGCACTCCCCAAAAGAGATTAGTCCACCAAACGTTCAGCTGGGCTCCACAAGGCATTAGAAGAGTTGGAAGAACCCGGCCTACATGGCTGAGGACTATGAAGCGCTAATTAGGAGATGATGAATGGAAAAGTATTGAATCAAAGGCTGAAGAAAGTGACGGCTATCGAAATCTAACCGAGGCCCTTAGCGTCAATAGGTGTAGGAAGAGATGGTGATAATCATGAGTGTTTTACTAACCTCAATCTATCCTTAGAGATGAGCTAAAGGAATAACTTTCGTTCCCCGCGCCCTTGTCTTTCCGTGTAGTCCATTTCGAAACTGTATCTTCGAAAAGTATCTAAAATAAATCAGACAATGTCCTGTAATATTCAGTAATCATTTCCTTAAACTCAATAAGGAAGAACTACACTATATTTGTTGTCTTGGGGAATTTATTCCTTCTCTTCTATTAAAAGGGTAGAAACGTGCTTCCCTGGTGATCTGCTGGACTGGGGTTCGAAACGCGCTTAAACTCAATGGTTTCTTGAAGTGCCTATAACCTCATCATCCTTGTGACGTAAGGATGTAGGGGGTTAAGGGAAGCCTATAGGTCTACCTGCTGAGTCATCAGCAGTCATTGCCTGGCCCTCCCTCGTCCTAGCTTGGGTGGATGGAGGCTTGGTCAGTCTCTAGGGCATTGCCACTGTCCCCTGCCATTCATTAGCCACCTTTAAACCTTTAAGAGGAAGTTTTCTTTGGAGATTAAATGATCCAGCTTCCTTATAAAGAAATTGTGTGAGTTGTCAGAGGTTGTTTTCGTAAACAAACTAATAAAGGAAACCAAAAATGGTTACATTTACTGAGGAGATTCAAAGAACTGTTTTTAAAGCATGATACCAACATTTATACATCAGGCCTTTCAATGGCATTGCCCTCTCTCTTTCTCTCTCTCTCATACACACACACACACACACACACACACACATATATATATATATATATATATATATATATATATATATATATATATATATATATATATATATATATATGCATACAACAGCATCAAGAACAAGCCAATTCCAGTCCACTGCAGGACCAATGTCTCGGACATGTCAATTCATGTCCGATGTTTGGCTAGTTTTCTTCATCACGGTGGCCAACTGCAAATTGGAGATAGTGACACATATCCATTTGATCTCTCACAGCAAACCAACCTAGTACGATTTAACTCAGCAGATCATATAACAAATTGAATTGTGCAGTCAAGTAATTATATCTTGATCAGTGAATAAAATATATTACACAGGGATGAATTTGGTTCTTCGGTCTTATTGTGATATACTTCTTAAGACTTTGTCTTGATCTCTAATGATAGGATAGATGACAATACATAATTACCGCATAGATATATTAGAATATTTCCTATATATTTTGATATAAGTATACATATAAACATTATATATATATATATATATATATATATATATATATATATATATATATATATATATATATATATATATACATATACGTATATATGTATATATATACATATATAATATATATATATACATATATATATATATATATATATATATATATATATATATATATATATATATATATATATATATATATAGATAGATAGATAGATAGATAGATTTATATTTATTATTAATCTGCCCTTTGATGAAAATAAACAGTATTGCTATATCGTTTAGTGTTTAAAATAAGTTCATGGGTGTGGATAATGAAAATATATAACAGCTTATCAAATTTATTCATAGAATCCATTTGATTTTTGTAATTGTCAGATGAAACAAATTATAAAAAATTCGAAGCAAATGGCTATTTCCAGATTAAAACTGGGTAACCTAAAATCTTACATCTACAGAGGTTGATGATAATTGGTATATGTAAACACCAAACATATGATTTACATAGTGCTGTAAATTAGTTGATAAACATCTGCAATTATCAGCCACATACTGTTGTACTTGATCATGTATATTATTTTCTTTTATTATGAAATACACATTCACATTCTTACAATTTATAACATATGTACATCATCGTATATTTACATGTTTTTTTTTATTATTATTATTTTACATATACTGTATTTACAATTGCAATTTTTACTATTAATTTAAATAAGTTTTTAAATCAAAAATATATCTAGTCATGAATACATTTTAATAGAATTTTTAAATCCTATTTTATTTACATAATCATGTCATTCCTTTAATTAACTTTCTCCACGCTCAAATTCCTCTCACACAAATAGATCCGGTCCTTTGGGGAACAATTATGGATTGGTGATACCAAAATTCCTTGATAGGAGGATCTATTCTGTTCCTTCTATTCCAGAGAAGAAGCTTCTATTCTCGGTCAATGCTTGTCCCACCCCCCACCCCTAGTATGAGTTTTTTTCAGTCATCGTATAAGTTTTCATTTTGAGAAACATGTAAAATCTGTGTTTTTTACTACTGCCTTCAAACAAAATGGTATCAGAATACCTCATAATTAGGCCAAATATCACATTTTAGATGCAGAAATAAACATTAGAATAATAACAGTAGAAATTCAAATCGCTTTCAAAGGCTGGTGCTGGTAAGATCTCTTTCCAGTAAAGCCTACTCTTGTCCATGTATCATTAATATTCGCATATTTCGTTTCCCTTTGCTCTATTGAACATCAAGAAGAGATCTCTCATTTTGGATCACGCAGTCCCAATCCATTACGCAGTCTCCCCTGACTCTTACTTCACATATGTTCGGACACTCCAGATAAGGTGCGGTGACTCGGATAGGACCTCGAAATATCTGTTTTGTCCCTGGTCGTTCTAAGGAGGCACTGTGTACAGTGACTAAGCATAGAGCCATGCACATCACCAGGAAGAAACGCCTGAAGTCCATATTGGATGATTCGTGAGAATATGATTGAATCCGTATATATTAAATTCGAGATATCTGAAATGTGTCCACAATGCTCTTGCCTTTAGTTAGCAGACGACTTCCGTTGGGAACACTTTTGTCCACTTTGGCTTTACCAGCCAAAATGTCTGAGATCAAAAGGAGAAAGAACACTGGTGCCCACAATCAATGCTCACTTGGTTTTCCTTGACACAATTAATTACTGTTCAACAATCTCTTACGTGAACATGACTTCACAATGTTCACTGCACCTTCACAGCTCAAATTTCTGAGATTAAATGGAGAAAGAATACTTGTACCCTGTTCAATAATATCTCTTTCTAGGAAATTGTTTCCTCAATAGTCCAGCACAGCTGCTTACCCACTGGTCCCTCTCGCAACGTCGCTGGCAGTGCCCAAGTCCTACTCCTTCGGATCTCTTTATATCTGAAAGCCAGTGAATGGGATTCCCCTTCTGTGTCGAAATGACTGCGCCATTTTCCTACTGCATGTAATGTACGCTGTATTTTCCCTCCTAATGGACAATTATATTTCTGTGAATGGATAGTGGGGAACCACCGCTCTGCTCTCTCTCTCTTCTCTCTCTTTCTCTCTCTCTCTCTCTCTCTCTCTCTCTCTCTCTCTCTCTCTCTCTCCCCGTTCATCTTCAAAAGTTCAAAGTTGGCGGACATGAGCCTTATAGGTTATATATGACATATTTGTTTTGACGTTGTTACTTTTTTTAGAATGATTTATTGTTAATTTTTCTCATCATTTATTTATTTCCTTATTTCCTTTCCTCACTGTGCTATTTTTTCCCTATTGGAGCCTCTGGGCTTATAGCATCTTGCTTTTCCAACCAGGGTTGTAGCTTGGATAGTAATAATAATAATATCCTTATCCTTGAAACATTTCCACGCTCTCTCTCTCTCTCTCTCTCTCTCTCTCTCTCTCTCTCTCTCTAAAAATAGTCATACAGTATATAACTCATAACCTTTTATTATAAAGTGATTAACCTTCTTAAACAAATTGATTTATCTCTCTCTCTCTCTCTCTCTCTCTCTCTCTCTCTCTCTCTCTCTCTCTCTCTCTCTCTCTCTCTCTCTCTCTCTCTCTCTCTCTATATATATACATATATATATATATATATATATATATATATATATATGTATATACATACATATATATATGCATATATATATATATATATATATATATATATATATATACATATATATATATATATATATATATATATATATATATATATATATATATATATATATATATATATATAAATAGTCTTACAGTATAGAACTCATGACTTTTTAATTCAAAGTGATTAACCTTTTCAAGTAACTGATTTCCCCCCCCCCCTCTCTCTATCTCTCTCTCTCTCTCTCTCTCTCTCTCTCTCTCTCTCTCTCTCTCTTTCTCTCTCTCTCTCTGAGTTTTCTCGGGATCTCTCTGACGTCAATCGACAAGGTTATTGTCGAAAGTATTATGTATTCATTTTTCAAAACCTTAATGTTTTAATGTGAAAAAAAAAATGATATCTTATTTCAAACTATTTCTATAACTTTGTAATGAAGAGAAACAAAAAGGAAACGAAAAAATTAATGAAAAGGAAAGAAAAATAAACCTAATAAATTTTTATATTTGCTGTTTTAATGTGAAAAAATTATATTTTATTTCAAATTATTTCTATAACTTTATAATAAAGAGAAACAAAAAGGAAACGAAAAAATTAATGAAAAGGAAAGAAAAATAAACCTAATAAATTTTTATATTTGCTGTTTTAATGTGAAAAAATTATATCTTATTTCAAATTATTTCTATAACTTTATAATAAAGAGAAACAAAAAGGAAACGAAAAAATTAATGAAAAGGAAAGAAAAATATAAACCTAATAATTGTTTATATTTGCTGTTTGAATGTAAAAATAAAATGATGTCTTATTTCATGCACACACTTATTTTCCTCTATTACCAATCAAGACCCAAAACTTTTGTTTTAAATAAAAATGAACAGAAAAATAAACCCAAGAAATTTTTAAGTTTGCTGTTTGAATGTAAAAATAAAATGATGTTTTATTTCATCAACATACTTATTCTTCTTTATTACCTTAAAATGAAGAGCAAAACAAATTTTTTCTGTTTGCTCTTTTAATGCAAAAATAAAATGATTTCTTATTTCAATACACTTTTTTTCTCTATTACCTTAAAATCAACAGCCTAAAAACTTTTCATGTTTGCTGCTTTTAATGTTAAATTGAAATGCTTTCTTAATACTTGTACATATTTTATGTCTGCTATTCATATGTAAATCAAATGCTTTCTTATTGAAACAAAAATAAAGGGCAACAAAAAATACAAACGAAAAAGATACGTTTCTTCTCCTCAATGCAATGGTGTCTGACAAAAAGCATTGGTGTCTCTTCCGAAGCCAATCCAAGAATGTCCTCTGGTTGGAGAAGCCCCGTTTTTATATGGAGTGGCCAATTCGTGAACTGGCGTGAACTGGCGTGAACGATGCGGAAACGATGCGGAATGATGAGCGAACTCGCGTGAATGTGTCGTGAACTTCTCGTGAACTACGCGTGCCAATTCGTGCCATCGCGTGTACGTCGCGTGAACGATGCGCGAACTGGTGTGAACTGGTCGTGAACAGTGCGGGAAAAACACCAGTGCGTGGCAAAAATGCCAGCTAGTGTCAGGTAGGCTTAAGTTGGTTACACCCTGTAACGTCCACGACTTTGGTACGTTACAGATCGTGTTTTTTCTTTGTTGAACAGGCTGACGTAAGTCTCTTTTCTTATAGTTTATGTATGAAAGATCCAATTTAATGTTGTTACTGTTCTGAAAATATTTCAGTTTAATTGTTCATTTCTATAGTTAATTTAATTATTTCCTTTCCTCGTTGGGCTATTTTTTCCCTGTTTGAGCACTAGGGCTTTTCCATCTAGGGATGTAGCTTAGCTAATAATAATAATAATAATAATAATAATAATAATAATAATAATAATAATAATAATAATAATAAATGACTAATTAGTAATGTAATAAAATAGTAGATTAACTCTCTGCAATCATTGAATAATGTGCGTTATCAGCAGAGGTACTTAAACCATTTATGATGATGATGATGATGATTATTATTATTATTATTATTATTATTATTTTTATTATTATTATTATTATTATTATTATTATTATTTGCTAAGCTACAATCCTAGTTGGAAAAGCAGGATACTATAAGCCCAAGGGCCCCAAGAGGGAAAATGGCCCAGTGAGGAAAGAAAACAAGGAAAAATGAAATATCTTAAGAACAGTAAAAACATTGAAACAAATATTTCCTATATAGCCTAAACTATAAAAAAACTTTAGCAAAACAAGAGGAAGAGAAACCAGATAGAACAGTGTGCCCGAGTGTACCCTCAAGCAAGAGAACTCTAACCCAAAATACAGCGGAAGACCATGGTACAGAGGCTATGGCACTACCCAAGATTAGAGAACAATTGTTTGATTTTGGAGTGTCCATCTCCTAGAGGAGCTGCTTACCATAGCTAAAGAGCCTCTAATATTAGTGTCCGTAGTGTCATGCCTCTTACATCATTATAAGGAGAACAATTTGTTCGTTCTTCAAGGCAGGCAGTCAATAGGTGCATTATATTTTGGTGATACGTAGATCAAACTATCCTACGCTCATTTTTTACATGATACTTATGTCCATATATACAACCACCGTGTTAATTATGCTTGCATTAGCTGATACTTATATGGATAGGCCTATACGAGTATCTATAAATTTGAATTGCAAGAGCTCTCTCTCTCTCTCTCTCTCTCTCTCTCTCTCTCTCTCTCTCTCTCTCAGACAAAGAAGGAGAATATAAATATATTTATTCATGTATGTGTATCTCTCTCTCTCTCTCTCTCTCTCTCTCTCTCTCTCTCTCTCTCTCTCTCTCTCTCTCTCAGACAAAGAAGGAGAATATAAATATATTTATTCATGTATGTGTATTTATACTCTATATTTCAAGATTTTCGGTGATCAATCTATTCTGAAGAAGTGTTTTAATTCTTTCATTCTACCTTATTTTGAGTATTGTTCTCCTGTCTGGTCCTCAGCTGCTGATTCTAATCTTAATTTGTTGGACAGAAACTTCCGGTCTATTAAATTTCTTATTCCTGCTCTAGATATTAATCTCTGGCGCCGTCGTTCAATTAGTTCATTATGCATGTTGCATAAGATTTTTCATAACTCTGACCATCCTTTACATTCAGATTTCCCTGGACAATTCTATCCTGTTCGTAATACTAGGCAGGCAGTTAATTCTAATAGCCAGGCCTTCTCCATCATGAGGCTCAATACTACGCAGTACTCTAAAAGTTTTATTTCAGCTGTTACCAAGTTGTGGAATGATCTTCCTAATCGGGTGGTTGAATCAGTAGAACTTCAAAAGTTCAAAGTTGGAGCAAATGCTTTTTTGTTGACCAGGCGGACATGAGTCTTTTTATAGTTTATGACATATTTGTTTTTGATGTTGTTAATAGTTTATATATGACATGTCTGTTTTGACGTTGTTACTTTTTTTAGAATGATTTATTGTTAATTTGTTCTCTTCATTTAATTATTTCCTTATTTCCTTTCCTCACTGGGCTATTTTTCCCTGTTGGAGCCCCTTGGCTTATAGCATCTTGCTTTTCCAACTAGGGTTGTAGCTTGGATAATAATAATAATAACAATAATAATAATCTATCCTTTCCCACTCCCAAGTTACATGTAAGGTCAATGATGGTGACAGTTTCCTCAAGGTGACTCGGTCTAACCGTCAAACTCAACCCAGCTTTCGACAACTGCTTTTGTCACAGATCTTCAACTTTATCTATCCAGGCATTTCTCTTCGATTGATATCACTCTTGCTTCCCACTTGTATATATGCCCTTTTTTGCTAGACACGCATACACAATATCTGTCTACGTATCTATCTATCTGTATACAGTATGTGTGCACATGACCGTGTGTATGTATGAATATGAGTGTGTGTGTGTGTTATTTTCCTTTGAACTTATATCACATCTCGATACGTATTGAAAGCATTCGGAATTTTAACAGGTTTATGACAGCATACGTACGAGATGGAAAATATCAAAGTAGAAACGTAATATGAACAAGTTTGTAGAAGAAGAGCTCTTTTAGTGATGGGTTGGCTAATAATAGCAGTATATTTTGAAGTTTTTTTTCCTCTTGTTATTTTCAAGTTTTTTTATAGTTTATATATGTAAGAATTATTTTAGTGTTATTATTGTTCTTAAACTCCTCTTGTAGTTTTTTTTTTTTCCTTATTTCCTCTACTCACTTGGCTATTTTCCCTGTTGGAGGCCTTGGGCTTATTGCATCCCGCTTTTCCTACTAGGGTTGTAGGTTAGCAAGTAGTAATAATCATAATAGTAATTATTATTATTATTATTATTATTATTATTATTATTATTATTATTATTATTATTATGTGCAGGAAATAAATAAAACCTATTTAAGCCTTATTTCCCGATAGGACACAAGGAATAGATAATATAATTGATAATTTAAAGCTTTTCAATAAATGATTTTTTCATTAATATGATGCAATCTGTCCGTCACACACTTGGATACATACGTATAAAGCTCTGAAAACGTTTTCCTTTTAATATCAGCCAATGAGAATGCTTTACACGAGGACGTACTTACCATCTCGACCTCCTATTGGTCAATACCATGAGGAGAAAGTCCACTGTGCACAGTGCATTGAGGAATTTGAGCCGGCCCCAGTTCGCTTAGACTCGGTGTCGACAACATCTCCTGGATTATGTGCATCGTAACCTCCCGAAATTTTCACTGTGAATCCCGTAGAGTTCAACCACAATGTCCGTTTTTTATTTAGGAAAAAGGGCATGGAATTACTATCCTTCAAAACACAGACACTGTGAAGACTACTTTAATGGCCAAGCTTGTGACTGTGATAGCTGTGTGGCTTACCAGCAGCGCCGAGCTTACATCTTTAACACCGTGGCAGAGCATAACTATGCTGTAGACCCAGAAATTTATAATCACCACGTCTCCTGCAACTGTGAGGGTTGCAAAGATGCCTCTGACAAACTTGTCCAGTATGATAAATTCGCTGCTGCCAAGAATGAAAGCAGGAAAAGAAAGAAGACTTCTACATCTTCAACAGCTTCAAATTCAGCCCCATCATCGCCATCAGTGACTCCAAGGACTGAGAGCACAGACTCGTCCTTGTCTGTCCCTACAACTTCTCAGCAATCAGGTGCAACTGCAGTCATCCCTTCTACCAACGAGCCTGAGTCCTCCAATGCCATGGAGACTGAACAAGGGGCCCACTCCACCGACTGCAACTGCACAGACTGCCTCCAGACACTCCTGCAAGAAGCCACTGCCATACAAGAAAACATCCCAGCTACACAGCCAAAGAAGCCTCTGCCAAAGTTTCGACTTTCACAGGCAGACAATGAACTCTCTTATGCCTCTGTTGCTGCCATGGCTGCCAAGCCTGGCATGAAACTCACTGCGAGACCTAACAGGAAAGGTGACCTTATCATCTATCCCAAGGACATTGAGACAGCCAGATTCCTTCAGGAAGACTCCACCTTAACACTGCTGGATCCTGCTTTTATCAGGAAGAAGGCAGTCATTACCAGGTATCCTGTGACCATGCCTATCTCCATTGTAACCTCGTGCAGCAATATTGACTGTGCTGTTCGCTGCACAAGCAAGGATGACGTTCCTGTTAGACGCCTAATTGCCACCTTTATAGGTCCAGTTCCTTCCAAACTGGACTTAGGAGTCTGGGGTACTTTCCCCATCGAGGATTATACACCTGAGCCCCTTCGATGCTACAGATGCCAACGCTTTGGACATCATAAAGAAGAATGCAGAGGCCCCATGATCTGTGGTATCTGCAGCCAGCGACATAGCACAGAAGTGTGCATAAATGCCCATAAAGAAGGACGTCAAACCACATCCAAGTGCCCTAATTGTTCCAAGCCACACCATGCTTGGAATAAGCGCTGCCCAGAGCGTCTCAAGAGGATAGCAGCTATGAAGAATATATCCTCTTCAAACCAGAACAAACCAGCTCCATCCCAGCCACCTAAAGAACAGAGAACTCCTCGCCAGAGAAGACCAACTCAGCCAACTCCTGCTCCTACTTCTACATCTACAATAGCTCCTGCATCTACACCTACAACTGCTCCTAAAAAGGACCAGCAACGACCTGCAACTGTTCCTAAGAAGGATCAGCACCGACCTGCAACTGCTCCCCAAAGGGACCAGCAACGACCTGCAACTGTTCCTAAGAAGGATCAGCACCGACCTGCAACTGCTCCCCAAAGGGACCAGCAACAACCTTCATCCTCATCCCCTTCCCAAACCTTGACTCAAGCAATTGAGTCTCTCACCTTGCAAGACCTCATACCTATCGCCTTCCAGATCCTTACCAAAGTCCTCTCCCTCTCATCAACCTCCACTTTCCAGCAACTCCTGCAACAGTTCCAGTTCTCAGCCACTGAGCAGAGATAATCCTTCCCCTCTTGCTATCCTCCCCTTCCCAATTCCCTATTCCTAAATGGAGAATAGTTATTACAAGGCTGTTTCCTCATAAGGATACAGCTCTTGTTTTTCCTGTCTCCCACCCTCTTTCCCTGTTAACCTTCTTCTTACCCTATCCTCAGGGGGCCTTTCTCGTGCCAGCTGACCGAGCGCAGCACAGTTTTGGCCCCCTCCCCCTTTTCCATCCCAAGAGCAGGAATAAGCTTCTTTGCTTAAACCTACTCCTTTTCTCTCCTACTAAACTCCTTCTCTCCTCTCCCAGTTTCTTTTACTTACTGGGACTTGCTACTATCAATACTATTTTCTCTGACTAAAAACTTTCTTTCGTGGACCTAAAAAGGAGTCCCCTTTTTCGGGTTGCTTTCTGCCCCTTGCCAAGTCTTGTCATACCTCTCCTTTATCCCTCATACTACATCCTTTTATTCCTTATCCTGCATCCTTTTCCTGTTCCAGACTCATTCCAATTCTACCTCTTCTTTTAATAAACTATATTGCTCCTTTAGGAGTTCTCATTCCAGATAGCTATTCTCTTACGGGCTGTCTAGGACAAGAGCCTGTGTCATACTATGAGGCATGGCAATCTCAAACGAACGAACGAACGAGCCGGCCCATTCAGTCACTCGCTAGATATCAAAGTGTCAAGAGGCACAGAACGTTCGCTCTTTAGCAAACACTTTACCCCCTTTTAAACGTTATTCACCATGAATATCGAACTCAGAGAATTCCTCATCCCACAAGGGACAGAAGTACCCATCCAGAGTATTGAAGAAGGATTTGGCACCATTATTACGACGGAGGCCGACGGTGTTGGCTACGACAACTGTCTGATCAATGACATTGGGGAAGTCCAGCCCGGAGCCGTTGGCGTTGTCAAAGATACTATTCTGTATGAAGGCATTAAACAGCATATTAAAGGTATATATCATACTCTCTCTCTCTCTCTCTCTCTCTCTCTCTCTCTCTCTCTCTCTCTCTCTCTCTCTCTCTCTCTCTCTCATTTTATTCATCGATAACTATTAGTGAATAATGTATTTTATACCTCGGTAGCCAGAGTGAATAATGTATTTTATACCTCGGTAGCCATTAGTGCATTAGTGAAAAAATTATTTTATACCTCGGTAGCCAGAGTGAATAATGTATTTTATACCTCGGTAGCCATTAGTGCA
Organism: Palaemon carinicauda; assembly: GCF_036898095.1. Taxonomy (NCBI): domain Eukaryota; kingdom Metazoa; phylum Arthropoda; class Malacostraca; order Decapoda; family Palaemonidae; genus Palaemon; species Palaemon carinicauda. Next base: position 136,077,950 of record NC_090729.1, read on the forward strand.
TTAGTGAAAAAAGTATTTTATACATCGGTAGCCAGAGTGAATAATGTATTTTATACCTCGGTAGCCAGAGTGAATAATGTATTTTATACCTCGGTAGCCATTAGTGCATTAGTGAAAAAAGTATTTTATACATCGGTAGTCATTAGTGAAGATTGTAATTTTATAATTCTGTAGCAAAAAGAAATTTTCATCTTTTCATAATTAAAAGTGGACTTGTGCTTTGAAGCCTTATAAGTTAGATTCCTTGCAAATATAGAAATTTTCATCTAGTCAAAGTTTTATGTGTTTTTAGGTATTTCTTTAGGTGGTACTCTAGCTTAAGTTGGAAAATAATCTTGCATTTAAGAGAAATGACAAAACAAAATATTCCTGATTGAAAAAAATTGTTAATTGCAGGTGTATTTGTTCTAGAATTTATATAGCATTGTATGAAATGGTAAGGAAAGTTTGGGATAACTGAAAAAACCAGTTGTGTGTGATAGTGTATTTTCATGAAAGAGAAAGTAAAGAATAACTCAAGTTAAATGGCTAGAAAAAAAATTATACAAAATAGGTTGAGTACCACGTAAGACTAGCCTTTTAATAGAACTAATTTTGTATCCCTTGTATTTTCCTGCTTGATGCTTTCTGGTTAACTTATCCATTTTGGAAAAGCAGAACTAGTTCTTCAAAGCTTGCTAAAGAGCTAATCTCTCTCTTTCCAGATCTGATCACTATGAACCCAGCTGATGTGAACCTGCTTGCACCTCCAACATATGAAACCTCCACATGTTCGTACGCCAACCTGAACAGCTATCTGAATAGCAGTGTTCAATCACCTACACCTTCTGAAGAAATTATTTCCCAAATGGCTTCACCTGCCGATGTTTCAAGCGCTGGCAAAAGGAAAAGAGGCCGTAAGCCAAAATCTGACTCTGGGGCAAATCTGCCCAAGGCCAAGAAACCAAAGGTCTACGAGATCACCCAACCCTTCGAGGACAAAGAAATGGAAAGGAAGAGGTTGAATGCTGTCAATGCCAAGAGACACAGAGACATGCAGAAGGAGGCGAGGGAGAGAGATGTGAGGGAACTACAAGAAGTGAAGAATGAGAGGGACATGTTGAAAAAACAGGTTGAGGAGCTGCGGAAAAGCGAGGCGCTTCTCAAGAAACAGATGCTCGTCTTCAAGGAGAAGATGTTTACCCTGTGGTCAGATGTCAAGAATGTATCTTCGCCCTTGTGAACCCACTGCGAAAATCAGAATTTCCCAACAGCTATCTGAAACGGGAGTATTTTGTATTGTCAAGCAGTTCACGAGTTCTTAGCCAAGGATGTAAGGTGCAAATCAAAATTGTTTGGATAGAACCCCCCTAGCTCATGGACTTGAGACGGCGCTTCAGTGCTGGTGGGTGAAACCTTCAGCAGAATCAGTGGAACCCTGATAGAGGCTTCAGTTCCTAGACGTCGAGAGCCTTGCAAGTCGATGGGCGAGAACCTCCAGCTAAACTAAATTCCAGTTTAGAGTAACTTCTCTGAAAGAAGGTTATTCCACTTATCTCAGAATGCAACTCTTGGATGGGAGGTTATTCCACCTACCTTGGATTGCAACTCCATTTTACACTTAGATAATTCAGTTGCAATAACAACACTGAAACACTACAGTAATACACCATTACACATCACAGGGCTTGGTAAGACCCTAATTAATTTTTTTTTGTAGAATTGAGTATCTACCTTATTTAACAGGGAGTAACTTCAAAGTTGATCATAATAGATGAGTCATTAGTGTGATAATTGATGATGTTAGTATTCTGTAATTCAAGTAACTATCTAATCAATGCTGTGATATTATTAAGTACAAATTAGAATAGGTTTGAGTCAACTACTATGCCGGTCATGCAAGTCTAAGTAACCATTCTAGTCATTTCTGTGATATTTAGTCATTCAGTACAAGGTGAAAGTAGATTGGTTACGGGTGGGAACACTAGTGGAACAGTTGACTGATTTTAAGACCTACTTAAGAATTATAGGGAAGACTTTCGACTAACTTCTATTGTTACATCTTGTAGTATCTCTCCATAGCTCAGTTGGCAGAGGGACTGCTGATATGGCAGGAAGTCACTGGTTCCAATTCAGCTGGAGAGTTGATAGGATATTGACAGCACATTAAGTATGACTGACTGGGTTTAGGGTTGATGTAGCTGGTGAATTTGATTCACTGTCCTGAATATGTTTGGCACATCAGCTAGGTTGGGTTGATATGCCAGTGAATTTGAACCACTAACCAGTGTAGGTTTGGGACATCTGCTAGATTGGGTTGACATGTCAGTGAATTTGAATCACTAACCAGAATATGTTTGGGATATCTGCTAGGTTGGGTTGACATGACAGTGAATTTGAATCACTAACCAGAATATGTTTGGGACATCTGCTAAGTTGGGTTGACATGCCAGTAAATTTGAACCACTAACCAGAATGTGTTTGGGACATCTGCTAGGTTAGGTTTACATGGCAGTTAGGGAATTTGATTCACTTACCAGAATATGTTTGGGACATCTGCTGGGTTGGGTTGACATGACAGTGAATTTGAATCACTAACCAGAATATGTCTGGGACATCTGCTAGGTTTTGTTGACATGACAGTGAATTTGAATCACTAACCAGAATATGTTTGGGACATCTGCTAGGTTAGGTTGACATGGCAGTTAGGGAATTTGATTCACTTACCAGAATATGTTTGTGATATCTGCTAGGCTGGGTTGACATGACAGTGAATTTGAATCACTAACCAGAATATGTTTGGGACATCTGCTAGGTTGTGTTGACATGACAGTGAATTTGAATCACTAACCAGAATATGTTTGGGACATCTGCTAGGTTGGGTTGACATGACAGTGAATTTGAACTAATAACTAGAATATGTTAGGAACATCTGCTAGGTTAGGTTGACATGGCAGTTAGGGAATTTGATTAACTTACCAGAACATGTTTGGGACATCTGCTAGGTTGGGTTGACATGACAGTGAATTTGAATCACTAACCAGAATAGGTTTGGAACATCTGCCAGGTTGTCTTTATATGACAGTGAATTTAACCAATAACCAGAATATGTTTGGGACATCTGCAAGGTTGGGTTGACATGACATTTGGTGAGTTTGAATTACTAACCAGAATATGTTTGGAACATCTGACAGGTTGTGTTGACATGACTTAGAATTTGAACCAATAGCCAGAATATGTTTGGGACATCTGCTAGTTTAGGTTGACATAAGAGTTAGTGAATTTGAATCACTAAGCAGAATAGGTTTGGGACATCTGCTAGGTTTAGTTGACATGACAGTGAATTTGAATCACTAAGCAGAATAGGTTTGTGACATCTGCTAGGTAGTGTTGACATGACAGTGAATTTGAATCGCTAACCAGAATATGTTTGGGGCATCTGCTTGGTATTGTTGACATGACAGAGAATTTGAATCACTAAGCAGAATATGTTTGGGACATCTGCTAGGTAGTGTTGGCATGACAGTGAATTTGAATCGCTAACGAGGATATGTTTGAGACATCTGCTTGGTAGTGTTGATATGACATTGAATTTGAATCACTAAGCAGAATAGGTTTGGGACATTTGCTAGGTAGTGTTGACATGACAGTGAATTTGAATCGCTAACCAGAATATGTTTGGGACATCTGCTAGGTAGTGTTGACATGACAGAGAATTTGATTCACTAAGCAAAATAGGTTTGGGACATCTGCTAGGTCGTGTTGACATGAAAGTGAATTTGAATCGCTAACCAAAATATGTTTGGGACATCTGCTAGGTAGTGTTGATATGACAGGTATTGAATTTGAATTACTAACCAGAGTATGTTTGGGACAATTACTAGGTAGTGTTGACATGACAGTGAATTTGAATCACTAACCAGCACAGCTTTGGGACATCTGCTAGGTAGTGTTGGCATGACAGTGAATTTGAATCACTAAGCAGAATAGATTTGGGACATCTGCTAGGTAGTGTTGGCATGTCAGTGAATTTGAATCACTAAGCAGAATAGATTTGGGACATCTGCTAGGTAGTGTTGGCATGTCAATGAATTTGTATCACTAAACAGAATAGCTAGCTTGTTGTGGGGGTAACGAGCTGATGGGTAGTCTAGAATGGGGTAATCCCCCAATATTGACATGTGTTTTTCTGCCTTTTTTTAACTCTTTTCTTTACAGGTAGGAGTGTTGGAGAGAAGCTATTGTTCTTTCTAGTCCTGTGAATTGTGTGAATTACCCTTCGAAAGGAGGGATGATTTTTTCAATTACCTTTGATTTTAAAGATGATTTTTTTCCACTTTCCCCTGATTTCAAAGATGATTTTTCCAATTACCCCTGATTTTAAAGATGATTTTTTCCAGTTTCCCCTGATTTCAAAGATGATTTTTCTAATTACCTCTGATTTTAAAGATTATTTTTTTCCACTTTCCCCTGGTTTCAAAGATGATTTTTCCAATTACCTCTGATTTTAAAGATGATTTTTTTCCAATTTCCCCTGATTTCAAAGATGACTTTTCCAATTACTTCTGATTTTAAAGATAATTTTTCCAATTACCCCGGATTTTAAAGATGATTTTTCCAATTACCTCTGATTTCAAAGATGATTTTCCAATTACATCTGATTTTAAAGATGATTTTTTTCCAATATCCCCTGATTTCAAAGATAATTTTTCCAATTACCCCTGATTTTAAAGATGATTTTTTTTCCAGTTTCCTCTGATTTCAAAGATGATTTTTCCAATTACCTCTGATTTTAAAGATAATTTTTTTTCCAATTTCCCCTCATTTCAAAGATGACTTTTCCAATTACCTCTGATTTTAAAGACAATTTTTTCCAATTAGCTCTGATTTCAAAGAGGATTTTTCCAATTACCTCTTATTTTAAAGATGATTTTTTTCCAATTTCCCCTGATTTCAAAGAGGATTTTTCCAATTACCTCTGATTTTAAAGATGATTTTTTTTCAGTTTCCCCTGATTTCAAAGATGATTTTCCTAATTACCTCTGATTTTAAAGATTATTTTTTTCCAATTACCTCTGATTTTAAAGATAATTTTTCCAATTCCCTCTGATCTCAAAGATGATTTTTTTCCAATTTCCCCTGATTTCAAAGAGGATTTTTCCAATTACCTCTGATTTTAAAGATGATTTTTTTTCAGTTTCCCCTGATTTCAAAGATGATTTTTCTAATTACCTCTGATTTTAAAGATGATTTTTTTTCCAATTACCTCTGATTTTAAAGATGATTTTTCCAATCACCTCTGATTTTCAAGATGATTTTTCCAAATACCTCTGATTTCAAAGATGATTTTCCAATTACCCTTGATTTTAAAGATGATTTTTTCCAGTTTCCCCTGATTTCAAAGATGATTTTTCTAATTACCTCTGATTTTAAAGATGATTTTTTTCCAATTTCCCCTGGTTTCAAAGATAATTTTTCCAATTACTTCTGATTTTAAAGATGATTTTTTTCCAATTTCCCCTGATTTCAAAGATAATTTTTCCAATTACCCCTGATTTTAAAGATGATTTTTTTTCCAGTATCCCCTGATTTCAAAGATGATTTTTCCAATTACCTCTGATTTCAAAGATGATTTTTCCAATTACCTCTGATTTCAAAGATAATTTTTCCAATTACCCCGGATTTTAAAGATGATTTTTCCAATTACCTCTGATTTCAAAGATTATTTTTCCAATTACCCCTGATTTTATAGATGATTTTTTCCAGTTTCCCCTGATTTCAAAGATGATTTTTCTAATTACCTCTGATTTTAAAGATGATTTTTTTTCCAATTTCCCCTGATTTCAAAGATGATTTTTCCAATTACTTCTGATTTTAAAGATGATTTTTTTTCAATTTCCCCTGATTTCAAAGATAATTTTTCCAATTACCCCTGATTTTAAAGATGATTTTTTTTCCAGTTTCTCTGATTTCAAAGATGATTTTTCCAATTATCTCTGATTTCAAAGATGATTTTTCCAATTACCTCTGATTTCAAAGATAATTTTTCCAATTACCCCGGATTTTAAAGATGATTTTTTTCCAATTACCTCTGATTTTAAAGATGATTTTTCTAATTACCTCTGATCTTAAAGATGATTTTTTCCAATTCACTCAGATTTTAAAGATGATTTTTCCAATTACCTCTGATTTTCAAGATTATTTTTCCAATTACCTCAGATTTTAAAGATGATTTTCCCAATTACCTCTGATTTTAAAGATGATTTTTCCAATTACCTCTGATTTCAAAGATGATTTTTCCAATTACCTCTGATTTTAAAGATGATTTTTCCAATTACCTCTGATTTCAAAAATGATTTTTCCATTTACCTCTGATTTCAGAGATGTTTTTCCAATTACCTCTGATTTTAAAGAGGATTTTCCCAATTACCTCTGATTTCAAAGATGATTTTTCCAATTACATCTGATTTAAAGATGATTTTTCCAATTACCTCTGATTTCAAAGAGAATTTTTCCAGTTACCTCTGATTTAAAAGATGATTTTTCCAATTACCTCTGATTTTAAAGATGATTTTTCGTATTACCTCCGATTGTAAAGATGATTTTTCCAATTACCTCTGATTGTAAAGATAATTTTTCCAATTACCTCTGATTTCTAAGATGATTTTTCCAATTACCTCTGATTTTAAAGATGATTTTCCAATTACCTCTGATTTCTAAGATGATTTTTTCCAATTACCTCCGATTTCAAAGATGATTTTTCCAATTACCTCTGATTTCTAAGATGATTTTTCCAATAACCTCTGATTTTAAAGATGATTTTTCCAATTACCTCTGATTTCTAAGATGATTTTTCCAATTACCTCTGATTTTAAAGATGGCTTTCCGTTGATTTATTTGATTATTGAATAAATAGTAATATATCATGATTATTATTATTATTATTATTATTATTATTATTATTATTATTATTATTATTATTATTATTATTATAATTATTATTATTATAACTACTCACTAAGCCACAACTCTAGTTGAAAAAGCAGGATGCTATAAGCCCATGGGCTCCAACAGGGAAAATAGCTTAGTGAGGAAAGGAAACAAGGAAAAATAAAATATTTTAAGAGGAGCAATAATATTGAAATAAATATCACTTTATAAACTATAAAAACATTAACAAAACAAGAGGAAGAGAAATGTGAGAGTTGAATCTTGGCCGACTTAATTTTGAATTTGCTGGATAATTTTTGAGGCCGAGAAGTTGGAAAATGCTGAACAAGATTAAAAGTAATGAGGTAATTTTCTGCAAGAAATTAAAGATTAAAGTAGTGAGTATCGAAGAGGCCTTTGATAATTAATATAATTGTGTTGGAAATAATAGTTGCCATTGTTTATTCTAACCAATAACTTATCTGTTTTTTATTTCGTTTAATTTTAAATAGTCATTTATTACAAATATTTATTTTGTTTTTTGTTCTTGTAATTAGCAATATTAATTATTTACACACTGTACAGTATGTTCAAATTGCCTTCGTTAAGTTATCAAGAATATTTATTTACGTTAAAGATAATTTATAATGTCTAACTATTAATTTAAAGATATTTTAGTAAATGCTTATATAAACCATGTACCTGATATTGTGATAACTGGCGAAAAAAGTTTATTTATACATTACAGAGGAGTTTTATAGCAAATGTATTCTAAATTTTTGAGAAATGAGAAGTGTGCATTAGGTAATATGAAAGTCCTTTATTTTTATAATCTATAAATTAAAAGATAATTTTAAAGTTTGATCAATCTTCAACAACATAATTGTTGGGCTATTTTTAACTGCTGTATATTTTTTTTTTTTTTTTTTTGAATACCATAATTATTTTTTTCGATGAAGCAATTTTGTAAGAAGTCATATGAATAAAAAGTTGCGGTGAAGATAATATTTTTAATATCCTTTTTATCTATATGGCCTTTTAATAAGTCTTTAGAAGGACTTAGATTTTTATTAACTAATAATCAGACATTTTGCTTATGTAAAGTATATAGTCTCGGATCCTTATGGAGTGAATTATTGTAAGTGATTCATTTAGTGTTTAGTTGAAGCTGATGATAATGATATTTGTCTACTAAAAATATAAACTATGGAAAGACATTATTTGCAATGGTTGGGATGAGCCTATAAGAATATTAATATGACTTTCTCTAATAGATACTCAAATTAGGGCAATGAATTATATGTAATGGCGTGAGATAAACCTAAGGAAGATTATTATATTTGTTCTTTAATAGATACACAAACTTTGAGAGTAAGTTTGGGAAATGCATTTATTTAAAGCAAGGTAAAATAAATGTGCCATTTTATACATCCGTCTGGCTGTAAAACTTTAGAATTTAATTTAGTCTAACAATGTAATAATTACATTGCAGTAGTTAACCCATTGAGTGAACAATGTTTGTCTTAATGTAGTTAGGTTATGAGGAGAATAGGGGAAATAGCCCAGTGAGGAAAAGAAATAAGGAAACGGATAGAATAGTGCGCCTGAGTGTACCCCCAGCAAGAGAATTCTAACCATTCTACACAGACTATGGCACTACACAAGACTTTTGTAGTGTTCTAGAAGAACTGCTCAGGGTGTCTGTGGCCTATTGGTAACTTCTCTGCGAGGTGATCGCCAGACTGGGGTTCGAGTCCCGCTGAAACTCGTCAGTACCTTTAGTATCTGCAACACACCATTCTTTTGAGTTAAGGATGGGGTTTTGAGGAAGCCTATATGTCTACCCGGAGAGCCATCAGCAGCCATTGCCTGGCCTTCCCTGGTCTTAGAGGAGACTTGGGCACTGATCATGCGTATATATAGCCAGTCACTGTCCCTTACCCCTGCCATTCATGAGCGAGAAAGTAAAGTAAAAATGAAGGTAAAGAGTCTTCTACCCTTACCATCTATTATTCTGATAAGGAAGAGTTTGACAAAGCACTTTGTGATAAGATAAGATTGTAGTAAATAATCTACTGGACTGACATTGATAAATATGAATTTTGAATAGAAAATGTCTGAAGAATAATTGAGTTGAGTTTCGTGATTTCTCTTTTTTTGCTCAATAGATTTGATGGTACTTTAGAATGAGAAAAAAAAAGGAAAATAAAAAGAATAAGAGGAAAGGAGGAATAGATGCATATGGATGAGCGACAATATTATTATTATTATTATTATTATTATCATTATTATTATTATTATTATTATTATTATTATTATTATTATTATTATTATTATTATTAACCATGCTATAATCCTAGTTGGAAAAAGCATCAGCCCCAAGGCTCCAACACAGAAAAAATAGCTTAGTCAGGAAAAGAAAACAGTGAAATAAATAAACGATATAAGAAGTAATGAAAAACTAAAATAAAATTTCTAAAAAAACATTAATAACATTAAAACAGACAATTCATTTATAGACTATAAAAAGGCTTATGTCAGCATGTTCAACATAAAAATATTTGCTCCAAGTTTGAACTTTTGAAGTTCTACTGATTGAACTACCCGATTAGGAAGATCATTCCACAACTAATATGAATAATTAATCACGTTTCCACATCCTTTTTATTTCTACGTCATTGTCAATCTATCAGTGATTCTTTCAGAATTCATACTTTCTCTACTTTGAGATTCTCACTACAAAATCTTCCAAATCCAAAATTTAACTTCAAAAGTTCAAACTTGCAACAAATGTTTTTATGTTGGCCAGACTGGCATAAGTCTCTCTTTCTAGTTTATATATGAAATATCTGTTTTAATGTTGTTACTGTTTTTTTTTTTTTTTTAATATTTTTATTGTTCAGTGCTTCTCATGTCGCTTATTTATTTCTTAATTTCCTTTCCTCACTGGACTGTTTTCCTTGTTGGAGCCCTTAGGATTATAGCATCCTGCTTTTCTAACTAGGGTTGTAGCCTAGCATGTAATAATAATAATAATAACATCTCGTTCTTTGCCACTTATAGCGGTGGCCATCATCATCATTATTATTATTATTATTATTATTATTATTATTATTATTATTATTATTATTATTATTATTATTATTATCATTATTATTATTACAAGCCAAGCTACAACCCTGATTGGAAAATGAAGATGCTACAAGCCTAAGGGCCCCAACAAGAAAAATAGCTCAGTGAATCACAAAGATTTTGGATGTCTCAGAATTTTTAGTCCATCCGGGGAGACTCCATTTGCTCTTGGGTAGAACGATTTAGTTTAAACGTTTGAAGAGTTTTTATGAACTTGTGTTACTTATTCTTGAACTTGTTTACCGTGTTACTGTTCACTACATCAACTGGAAGTCTATTCCACATTTGGTATTTTGTATGTAAAGAAAATACCACATTGAGTGGTGTTGTGTCTTTTCAATTCGAGTTTGTACTGACAGGGAAAGGAAATAGGAAATAAACTATGAACGAGAAATAATAAATAGATATAAAATACCTTAAGATCAGTATGCAGATGACCCCGAAAGCCTAGCTTCCTGGCTAATACAGTGGTAACGTGTTTGCCTAGCATTTGCATGGCTTCAGATCGATCCCAGCCCGAGACATTGAGTTTAAGCTGTGTACTTTAAACATTGTAAACGCTGTCTGAGAGACAGGAACTACAAGTGATTTGAGCCTTTTGGAGGTGTTGTAATGTTGTAGAGGCTGAAGAGTGAGTAAGAATTGTTTTGTAGCGAGTGATTTTAGCCTTCTGAAAGGGTTGTGAAGGTTGTAGAGGCTGTCCGATTTGGATCCGGGGTACGTTTTGCTTGGGCTTACCCGGCTGACGTTCTGGTGAGTATCTATTCTGATGAAACTGGAATTGAAACCAGACACTTTTTTTAACCTTTAAAATTTGCCAGCAAATAAAACTAAAATAAACAAACTTTAGTATGGTTTTTCCGGTTTCTTCTGGAGTTGCTTCATCTTTTTTTTTCTTTTTTTTTTCAACTTATTTGTCAGAAATCCTATTAGATAATTCTATACGAATTCAAATGTTTATTTTTAGCAACGGAATGATGTAGGCTACGTATGAATATTATTTTTATATATACTACTGTTTCGTTGGAGTGAAATTTCCTTTGAAAATTGACAAATTTTGTTTTATAGTATTTATTGAAGTGAAGAGGTTTACTCGATCTATGATAATAATAATAATAATAATAATAATAATAATAATAATAATTATAATAATAATAAATTGTTAGTTATACTGCATTTCAAATATTTCTAATATTAAAATGAAGACCATATGATGTCTAGTAAATTCTTCTTTGTCTGGTAACAATTTTGCCATATTTTACCATAAAAACTGAACCTTAATAACATAAACATAAATAACTTTTTCCAAGTCATCACAAACTTATATAACCCTTACCAGAGGTTTACATGAGGCTCCTTAAATAACATCCTATACATTCCAATATGGATAAATCTCTTCATATTTTCATGAGTTATCATGAAGGACAGAGGCAAGGAACAGGACAATGCCCTAGAGACAGGACACTGGCATATAGCCGGGGTTCCCCATCTGGGGTACATGTAGGCCTACCCCCAGTGGTACATGTTTTACTCTCCAGGGGGTACATTTGATCTGAGAGAATAGCCAATAGGGCCTATTGGCTATTCTCTCAGATCAAATGTACCCCCTATTGAATAGGCCTACAACTTAAAACATGAAGTAATCTACTATGAGATTCAATAGTAGATTCATATCAATAACAATTTGTATCTCTTTTCCATCATAAATGTTAGGAGTAAAAGGAATTTATTAAAATACCCAAGGGATAAAAAAAAATAAAAAGGTTAGGAGCCTCGGTCTAGAGAGCATTGGAATGTTTCCTTCACATAAGTTTTAAATCAGGACAATAGAAAACCGCTCTTGCCTTATACCTGACGCTAGCATATGACTAATTTGGGGAATCCCACTGCTAAAGTTGAAACAGGTTATACAGCAACATGGAAGAGATATAGTTCAATGCAAAAAAAAAAAAAAAAAAAAATGTGTGGGTAACAGTTATCTAAACTTCCAACCAGTGGGACAAGGTGGCTGTTAGGGAGAGGGGTAGAAGGTGAGACATTACCTAAGGTTTTGAGACCAAGTTTCTTGAACTTCCCCTTTTCGATCAAATAATCTCAGGTAATCCGCAGTTTGGGAATCCCCTATACCGGTAGCGATAAACGGGGAAATACTCTCTCTCTCTCTCTCTCTCTCTCTCTCTCTCTCTCTCTCTCTCTCTCTCTCTCTCTCTCTCTCTCTCTCTCTCTTATTCTTATTGTTTTTTTATGTATGACTTCTATACGTCCAGTATGCTATAATGTCGCTTTAGATTACCAACGACTGGCTTAGTCGTATACCGAGTAAACGTCATTGCTTCTATATACGTTCGCGGTTGAACTGCACAGCGCGTACGTCATGACCCGTACCGGAAACCCCTGACGCCTCCAGCCGAGCTGAAACGTATAGCGAGCTCTCCTGATGTATATAAACGCCTGCCATCTCCGTCCACCAACATACTTTACACATCATCCCACGGAGCTTAAAGTGACTTATACTCAATAGCAGAAAAAGACAGGTTTTCTTACAAGTCAAGGAGTTGCAATGGATAACTTTCACAACGAGGTCGAGACTCACGGGTTAGTGGTACCACTCCGCTCACCCGAATCATCGTTGCAAGACGGTGATTTGACGGACGAGATGGAGAGCAGTCTGCCCTAATATTCCAACTCTCAGCTCACGAAATTTTCTGATGCAATGACAAGTAAAAACGAGGAGCTAATTTTGGTTCAAACCTTTTTATTTTCATCTGTCAATTTTGCTGGATTATTAACAGACAACCCTTCTAGGTTTAGCCACAAGTTGTGTCTGTGTGTGTGTGTGTGTGTGTGTGTGTGTGAGAGAGAGAGAGAGAGAGAGAGAGATTTTGTCGAGTGATTACCCATTTTACTATATAGCCATCTCTAGTTGCTGGATTACTAACAGACAAACTTCCCAGGTTTAGCCACAAGTTGTGTGTGTGTGTGTGAGAGAGAGAGAGAGAGAGAGAAAGAGAGAGAGAGAGAGAGAGAGAGAGAGAGAGAGAGAGAGAGAGAGAGAGATTGTCAAGGGATTACGTATTTTACTATATAGCCATATCTATAAAGAAAGAATGAATAGAATGTTCACAAAAAAACTATTTAAATTATTGTTTTAGAGTAACTAAAAATAAAAATCAAGATGTGTAATTTTGTGAATTGTTAAATTAGATGGGTTATGTTTGAAGAGAAATGCTATTGAATGTAACTATGCAACAAATATTGTGATTGTAAAAGAATTTAATTTAACTTTTTAATAAAAAAAAAATATAGCCATCTCTAGTTGTTGGATTACCCTGGATAGGTACGATGGGTCGTTTGCGACCCCGAGCGTAAAAAAAAACCAGGTTTTTCTCACGTGACTCAACCCCGTGACTGAATTTGTGGGTGATCGACCTGCAGGAGGTGTCTCCCCTACACGCTCTAGTAGTGTCCAGATGTGCATTGCTGTAGCTGTACTCCTTCCCCGATTTCTGAGACGCGTCGGGGTCGTTCGCGACCGAGTTTACCCTTCTAAGGTAGTTTGCATAATTATCAAAGTTATTACGTATTATGAAATTGTCGTAGAATGGTGCAACTTGTATAGGTTATCAGTTGTGGAAAGTCTTGGTGGATTGTTTGGCTACCATGTGCATGATTTTTTTTTTAGTTAAAATGTCGTTCATCACCACGAGGACCATTTTACCGCGAGTGCCCCTTTTTCATTTTTTTTCATTTTTTTGCCAAGTCATTTTTCCGTAAGATATTGCCAAATAGGGTCGTAAAACTTTTGCTTGTTTAGTGTTGGAAAGTGTGTCTAGATGATCTGGCTACCCATGCATGACTTTGTTTTTGTCAGATACAACGTAGTTATTGGTATATTGGGTATTTAACTGCGGTTACCAATTTCTGTTTTTTTTCAATATTTGTAAAAATTACTACGTAGTAAGGAATTGCCGTATATTATTCATTTTTTTTTCATGTTTATGTGTTAGAAAGTGTGCCTTGATGGTTGGGCTAACACGTGCATGTCTTTTTTTTTATCTGAGATGCCGTATATTAGAATGTCGGGCATTTTACCGCGAGTGTCCCTTTTTCATTTTTTTTCATTTTTTTGCCAAGTCATTTTTCCGTAAGATATTGCGAAATAGTGTCGTGAAACTTTTGCTTTTTTAGTGTTGGAAAGTGTCTAGATGATCTGGCTACCCATGCGTGATTTTGTTTTTGTCAGATACAACGTAGTTATTGGTATATTGGGTATTTAACTGCGGTTGCCAATTTCTGTTTTTTTTCAATATTTGTAAAAATTTACTACGTAGTAAGGAATTGCCGTATATTATTGATTTTTTTTTCATGTTTATGTGTTAGAAAGTGTGCCTTGATGGTTGGGCTAACACGTGCATGTCTTTTTTTTTATCTGAGATGCCGTATATTAGAATGTTGGGCATTTTTCCGCGAGTGCCCCTTTTTATTTGTTTTGCATTTTTTTGCTTAGTCATGTTACCGTAAGGAATTGGCAAGTAGTGTCGCAAAACTTATGTTTTTATAGTGTTGGAAAGTGTTTCTAGATGATCTGGCTACCCATGCCTATTTTTTTTTAGCCAGATATGGCGTATATATAAGTATTTGTTCGATTTTCCTGTGATTGCCTTTTTTTCGTTTTTTCCCATTTCTTTCAAAATTACTACGTACTAAGGAACTATCACAGAGTAATATTTCATTTATATGTTTATTTGTCGGAAAATGTGCCTTGATGGTTTGCCTAGCACGTGGCTGAAATTTTTTTTTTCTGAAATGCCGTATATTAGAATGGCCATTTTTCCACGAGTGCCCCTTTTTATTTGTTTTGCATTTTTTTGCTTAGTCATGTTACCGTAAGGAATTGGCAAGTAGTGTCGCAAAACTTATAATTTTATAGTGTTGGAAAGTGTTTCTAGATGATCTGGCTACCCATGCCTATCTTCTTTTTTTAGCCAGATATGGCGTATATATAGGTATGTGTTCGATTTTCCTGTGATTGCCATTTTTTCGTTTTTTCCCATTTCTTTCAAAATTACTACGTACTAAGGAACTATCACAGAGTAATTATTCATTTAGATGTTTATTTGTCGGAAAATGTGCCTTGATGGTTTGCCTAGCACGTGGCTGAATTTTTTTTTTCTGAAATGCCGTATATTAGAATGTTAGCCATTTTTCCGCGAGTGCCCCTTTTTATTTGTTTTGCATTTTTTTGCTTAGTCATGTTACCGTAAGGAATTGGCAAGTAGTGTCGCAAAACTTATATTTTTATAGTGTTGGAAAGTGTTTCTAGATGATCTGGCTACCCATGCCTATCTTTTTTTTTTAGCCAGATATGGCGTATATATAGGTATGTGTTCGATTTTCCGGTGATTGTCATTTTTTCGTTTTTTCCCAATTCTTTCAAAATTACTACGTTCTAAGGAACTATCACAGAGTAATGATTCCTCTAGATGTTTATTTGTCGGAAAATTTTGTTTACTTTTTTTTTTGATTGAATATCATCCATTTTTTTTAGCTAAAATATTATATTGTTTTACATTTTTATTTTTTTTCGATTTTATTTCCCTTCAAAAAATTTTTTTTGGGTCAGAATTTTAATTTTATAGTCGTAAAATAATCGTCAATTATCCAGCAACCCACCATACAATTTTTATGCATATCCAATAATAATTAGATTAATAAATAACACCTTGAAATTGACATACCCTTCCTACATTCAAGTGGCAGATTAGGGAGTCTGAGTCAGTGTGGTTGGCGGCCATTTTGTGGACATATCCGAAGCGTAAGCTGCCCTATCTATATATATTCTTGTTCCCTATAGAATTTGTGATTATATATTATATATTAAATATATGTATTTTTTTACGAAATTTTTAAGTACTCAAAAAATTACCTTTTGATATGGCCCCTGATATAAATGTAATTTACAAAATAATGAAGATTTTTTTACATATTTCTATTTTAGGATAACATATGTTTATTCCCTAAAAAAATTAGCCACTTCCTATTTCATTTGGGTACCCAAAAAAATTCATGAAATTTGGACAAATTTTTTTGGCCAAAAAAAGTTACCCTTTTTTTCTCATTTCAGATCTTCACCTCCATGGGTCTGACTTCATCCAAAATACATCAAGATGTGTCCTAAACATTCCAGAATCAATTCCTAAAAGGAATTGTGTATATATGTATAAACTTTTTTTTATGAAATTTTATGTCAGGTCTTTTTTTTTCTACTTAATTTTTTAAAATATTTATAATAAATAGTTTTTCTGCAGATGAGTAGTATTTATCTTTACAGTTGTTTTAAGCATTCATTGAAGTTTTTTTTTGGCAAAAGAAAAAAGGAGGTTACTGCAAAAACTGATTTTTCAAGAATTTTTTTTGCCGTCGGGGTCGTTCGCGTCCGAGTATACCCTTAAAGGGGTGTCCGAGGAGCGTACCTATCCAGGGTTAACATACAACTCTCCCAGGTTTAGTCACAAGTTGTGTGTGTGTGTGTGAGAGAGAGAGAGAGAGAGAGAGAGAGAGAGAGAGAGAGAGAGAGAGAGAGAGAGAGAGATTATGCATTTTACTATATACCCATGTCTAGAGCTTATAATATTTATCATTCTTTTGCAAGGTTCATATCTTAATTGGGTCTATTTCCTTGTTTCAGATATTACCAGCATTGCAAGGGAAGTAACTTCCAATTGGAATGGCGTTCATGATTACCCAAGTGGATCTCCATTGATGGTCTCTGCTTTCCACCTACCCGAAGAATCAACCTACTCGCAGTCAAGCCAGTCGCCTTATGCGACAAGTAGCTGTGCAACCCTTGATGGAAACTATGCAGACGAACAGATACTGAATAGCCCCAACACAGTGCACTCTGGTTCTCAGATATCTGACTGTCTGCAGCGGTCTTCTAAAGAGAGGTTTTATGAGACAGCTATACTAAGATCTCCAGTAGACTTTTCTGAAGATTTTGCTCAGGCTCTCCTGCTAAAGTCTCCAGTAGAGCACTTTGAAGATTCTACCCAGTCAGCCCTGCTAAGATCCCCAGCAGATCACTTTGAAGATTCTACTCAGTCAGACCTGCTAAGGTCTCCAGAATACTTCTTTGAAGATTCTGCTCAGGCATCACCTCTAGCTGTAAGCGGTTATCCATCTTCTAGTCACTCTCAGACCTTACCAGCTGATGTTTTGACTGGAGATATAGCTACAATCAAGAGAGGTGCACAAGAGTGTCAAGAACCACAAAAGAAAAGACGTGGTCGCAAGTCAAAATCAGAGGAGGAAAAAGCTGCGGCCCTTGAAAAACCCAGGGGAAATAGAAGTAGAGTAAGAGTGTATGAAATTCGACAGCAATTTGAGGATGAAGAAATGAAGAGAAGAAGAATAAAGGCTATCAACTTTAAGAAACTCCGAGACCAGCAGAAGCAGCTGCAAAAGGAGATGGAAAAACTGTTAGCTGACGCATCCATCAAGCGAGATATCATGAAGAAAAAAAATTAGGAACTGAAAAGAAATTTAGATAATGCATTAAGACAGCTTGATATTTGAGTGGGGTCGCAAACAGTATGGTGAAGCTAAAATGGGGTCACCACTGGAAGAAGGTTGGGAACCACTGGCCTAGAATCTAGACTTGGAAATAAATTTATGGGTGGAGCCAGTTGCGTAAACCAAAAGCACATTCCAAGAATGAAAGAAAATCAACCCATGAATAAACACCAAAGAATTAATGCAAAAAGATAAATGTAATGAGGATAATTCAAATTACTGAGAAAATAATCTATTAATTTGGTTGGCATGAGATGAGGGCAGACAGACTGAAAATTGAAGAAGAGGGTGAGGAAGGAGAGTGTAAGATTTGGAGAACAAATATTCCATTGTGGAAGAATGGAATGACAAGAATGTATTTATATGTTTCAGGCGAAAGACCAAGATTCTTTTGAGGTAAGTTTGAATATGAGAATGAAAGAAAAAGGATGATAATATACAAAATATACAAAACATGATAAATGTGGTGATTGAAAGAAGGATGAGATGTTGATGAATAGAGTGACAAGAATGTATTTGTATGTTCCAGGCGAAAAACCAAGTTAGAGGAAAGTCTGAATATGAGAATGAAAGAAAAAGGATGATAATATACAAAATATAATAAATGTCGTGATTGAAAGAAAGATGAGAAGTTTCTCATTTAGGAATAGATACAGATCTTCATGATAAGATTCCAATGAATGTCAAGTTAGAATGGAAGATGAAATAAGATTGAGTAGAAGAGTTTGTGTAATATTTCATAGAAAATAGACCTATACATGTGCAATGGTATACACAATCTGCATCACGGTATTCTGTACATGCATAGCAAGTGAATGCATGTTTCTTTGCATAGTTCAATTAATAAAACTAGGAACTTTAGTGTATATCTTATTTAAATTTAGATCTTTATACCTCACTAGTAATTCAAAGAAAATATAGTTGGTTTTTTACAAAGAGCTATCTTGTGGAACAGTACTAAATAAGAAGAGATAATACCACATACGGTATTTATAAAATAAAAGAAGGAAAGGAACGAAGTATCAAGGAAATTGGTAAGCAGACACAAAAGATAGAGATTACCAAATACACTAATGTTGATGATATTACTTTCATGTAACAAGATTTAGAATGAATTTAAGAAATGTATTTGTGTGCATAATGATAAGTTTTTTTTTTTTTTAGTCATTTATTGTTGATTATGACAACAGAGGAAGAAACTACGAACCACACAAGGATGACGTCATGTGATTAGTAGAGTCTTTAGATCTCTGGTAATGCCAAAAGGACTGACGATTTGTAAGCAATGTAATGAAGGCGGTAAGTTAATGTTAGAGAAGGAGTTGCAAAGGTAGAGATTTGAAGAATGATAAGCAAGTTGTACTGTAGGTATTCCAGAAAGTACAACTGAATTATCGGAAAACTATAGGGAGAAGTTTGGGAGAGAACATATAAAATCAGATTGATGAATGTGAAGAATTGTAAGTAACATGTACGCCTGGAGGAAGCATTTTCAAGATATTTTTGTTATTTGTTATTTGTGTAAGTCAATTTCTGCCGACAATGTAAGTCCAAAAGTCGAGAGCCCCCCCTGATATGACAGGGGGGGGGGGGGGGTCCTTCCTTAAGTGTGCATCTGCAGCTGAGCTGCAGGCCTCAGGCCCTAATGCGCACTTAAGGAAGGAACCCCCCCCCCACCCCCCTCCCCCTGACACATCAGGGGGGCTCTCGACCTTTGGACTTACATTGTCGGCAGATGAACAACGAAAGGAACTTCTTATGTCGGATGGCAGCATTGGAGAGTTGCTTGTAGATTATATGGTCCAAAAAGCTAACTGAATTGATAAGTAAGTGTTTGAACGAATTACCAAAACAGTTAGCCATTTGGTGTTTTATTTAAGTTACAAACATTGGAAAAATATCTGTCGGTAGAGGCGGTGATGCGAGTTATGATACCGGATGGGATGGAAATGCCATCCGCTTGTACATCCGGTAGTTGGAGTTTGAATTTAGAGAAAACCGATATTCCTCTACTGACTGATTTACATTAAGTTAACATGCATGATACTTAGCCCTAGAGTGCTTATCACTAAATATAATATCAAGAACTAAAACTAGTTTGAAAATTCCTTCTCTTATATTATCAAAAATGGTCCCTAACAGTGACCATGGTTCTTTACAAGATTGATTTAAAACTACATTGGCATCGTCATTGACGTAGTATTTGATGGGGTCAGCAAATCCCTGTTTGTTGCAGACTAAAATAGGGACGTCTCTTCCAGCTCTTGTGACGTATGGTATGATGTCGTATACATAGATTGGTATATCGTTCTCCAGTGTTGTTAGTCCATGAGTCTTAGCAGCATTGATACAACCATTACACCAATCTGGAATCAAATGCATTCAAATGTACCAGTAACGGAATATTTTACTCTTTGTTCTGTCATATCTTGTGCGGTAATAGTTGCAAATGGATTGAAGTTAGTTCCATTCGCTTATGTATTGTTTGTTCTGTTGTTTTAGATGTGCCCATGCATAGTCCATCAGTTCTTTTGTTCTTGCATAATTTGTCAATGCTGAGTTTAGGTCTTGTAGATGGTGATTCTTTTGAGCTGGTGAAGCTAACTTCCATACGTGCCACCAATGTATCAGAGTTGGTGCTAGTTCTTCTAGGATTCTTATTTTGGCATTGTATATTATCGACCAGTCTTTGCTCGATGTCTCTCTGAAAAATATTGGATGATAAATATCGGCATATTGGTGTTTATGTATGTGGATGTCTGCCACTATATCTGCCACTATGTTCACTTAAATTATGTGTCTGCCAATAATAATCTGCCGATATAAAATAAAGTCATTTACTTACCGGGAAGTTTGTGTAGTAGAATGCTCTTGATCTGGAGTCTCTTGTGTGTGTTGCTGTGTCTTCATAGAAGGTTGGTTGTGTTGATTGGTCCCAGTAGCCTGGGCGCGGTTCATTCCAAGACGCCACCCAATTGGGTCGTAAAGTGCGGATTTTGTCACAGAGATTTTCAATTTCTTTGGTGGAGGAGTTGTCATCTTGCAATAAATTATCTAAGTCACTTATCAAAATGTCGACTTCTATTTTTTCACTCATTTGGATTAGTGTCTTTTCAAGTTCTTGAGAGCTTGGGATGTCCACCCTCTACGCTGCCGCTAAGGGAAGTGTGAGCCATTGTTCGTCATCCGATCTTATATACCCAAACCATGGTCCAACCACTTGACTCTTTCAATTTATCTTATTCCTTATCCTATGATGCAGGACTTGTACTACTTGCATCAAAGCATATGTCCATCTAAAAACCTTCCTTTTTTTCCATCTTCCATGGTCCAACCACTTGATCCTTTCAATTAAGCCCATTCCTTATCCTATGATGCATGACTTGTACCACCTGCATCAAAGGATATGTCCATCTAAAAACCTTCCTTTTTTTAAATCTTCCATGGTCCAACCACTTGATCCTTTCAATTTATCTCATTCCTTATCTTATGATGCAGGTCTTATACCACCTGGATCAAAGAATATGTCCATCTAAAAAGCTTCCTTTTTTTTCTTCATCTTCCATGGTCCAACCACTTGATCCTTTCAATTAAGCCAATTCCTTATCCTATGATGCAGGACTTGTACCACCTGCATTAAAGGATATTTCAATCTAAAAACCTTCCTTTTTTTTCTACATCTTCCATGGTCCAACCACTTGATCCTTTCAATTTATCTCATTCCTTATCCTATGATGTAGGACTTGTACCACCTGCATCAAAGGATATGTCCAACAAAAAACCTTCCTTTTTACCATCTTCCATGGTCCAACCACTTGATACTTTCAATTTATCTCATTCATTATCCTATGATGCGGGACTTGTACCACCTGCATCAAAGGATATGTCCATCTAAAAATCTTCCTTTTTTTCCATTTTCCATCGTCAACCTAGTTGATCCTTTCAATTTAGCCCATTACATATCCTATGATGCAGGACTTTTACCACCTGCATCAAAGGATATGTCCATCTAGAAACATTCCTTTTTTTTTCCATCTTCCATGGTCAACACAGTTGATCCTTTCAATTTAGCCCATTACTTATCTTTTGATGCAGGACTTGTACCACCTGTATCAAAGGATATGTTCATCTAAAAACCATCCTTTCTTTTCTCCATCTTCTATGGTCTAACCACTTGATCCTTTCAATTAAGCCCATTCCTCATCCTATGATGCAGGACTTGTACCACCTGCATCAAAGGATATGTCCATCTAAAAACCTTCCTTATATTTAATCTTCCATGGTCCAACCACTTGATCCTTTCAATTTATCTCATTCCTTATCCTATGATGCAGGACTTGTATCATCTGCATCAAAGTATATGTCCATCTAAAAACCTTCCTTTCTTTTCTCCATCTTCCATGGTCAAACCACTTGGTCCTTTCAATTGATCTCATTTCTTATCCTATGGTGCAGGACTTGTACCACCTGCATCAAAGCATATGTCCATCTAAAAACCTTCCTTTTTTTCCATCTTCCATGGTCTAACCACTTGATCCTTTCACTTTATCTCATTCCTTATCCTATGATGCAGGACTTGTACTACATGCATCAAAGGATATGTCCATCTAAAAACCTTCCTTTTTTTCCATCTTCCATGGTCAACCCAGTTGATCCTTTCAATTAAGCCCATTCCTTATCCTATGATGCAGGACTTGTACCACCTGCATTAAAAGATATTTCCATCTAAAATCCTTCCTGTTTTTTCTCCATCTTCCATGGTCCAACCACTTGATCCTTTCAATTTATCACATTCCTTTTCCTATGATGCAGGACTTGTACCACCTGCATCAAAGGATATGTCCAACTAAAAACCTTCCTTTTTTCCATCTTCCATGGTCCAATCACTTGATACTTTCAATTTATCTCATTTATTATCCTATGATGCGGGACTTGTACCACCTGCATCAACGAGTCCATCTAAAAACCTTCCTTTTTTTTCTCCATCTTCCATGGTCCAACCACTTGATACTTTCAATTTATCTCATTCCTTGTCCTATGATGCAGAACTTGTACCACCTGCATCAAAGGATATATCCATCTAAAAACCTTCCTTTTTTTCTCCATCTTCCATAGTCCAACCACTTGATCCTTTCAATTTATCTCATTCCTTATCTTATGATACAGGGCTTGTACCACCTGCATTAAAGGATATTTCCATCTAAAAACCTTCCTTTTTTTTCTCCATCTTCCATGGTCCAACCACTTGGTCCTTTCAATTTATCTCATTCCTTATCTTATGATGCAGGACTTGTACCACCTGCATCAAAGGATATGTCCAACTAAAAACCTTCCTTTTTTTTCCATCTTCCAAAGTCAATCCAGTTGATCCTTTCAATTTAGCCCATTACTTATCATATGATGCAGGACTTGTATCACCTATATCTAAGGATATATCCATCTAAAAACCTTCCTTTTTTTTTTCCATTTCCTGGTCCAACCGCTTGATCCTATAAATTTATCTCATTCTTTATCCTAAGATGCAGGACTTGTACCACCTGCATTAAAGGATATGTCAATCTAAAAACCTTCCTTCTTTTTCTCCATCTTCCATGGTCCAAGCACTTGATCCTTTCACTTAAGCCCATTCCTTATCCTATGATGCAGGACTTGTTCCACCTGCATTAAAGGATATTTCCATCTAAAAACTTTCCTTTTTTTTCCATCTTCCATGGTCCAACCACTTGATCCTTTCAATTTATCTCAATCCTTATCCTATGGTGCAGGACTTGTACCACCTGCATCAAAGGATATGTCCATTTAAAAACCTTCCTTTATTTTCCATCTTCCATGGTCCAACCACTTGATCCTTTCAATTTATCTCATTCCTTATCCTATGATGCAGGACTTGCACCACCTGGATCAAAGGATATGTCCATCTAAAAACCTTCCTTTTTTCCATCTTCCATGGTCAACCCAGTTGATCCTTTCAATTCAGCCCATTAATTATCCTATGATGCAGGACTTGTAACTCCTGTATTAAAGGAAATGTTCATCTAAAACACTTCCTTTTTTTCCTTCTTCCATGGTCCAACCACTTGATCATTTCAATTAAGCCCATTCCTTATCCAATGATGCAGGACTTCTACGACCAGCATTAAAGGATATCTCCATCTAAAAACCTTCCTTTTTTTTCTCCATCTTCCCTGGTCCAACCACTTGGTCCTTTCAATTTATCTCATTCCTTATCATATGATGCAGGACTTCTACCACCTGCAATAAAGGATATTTCCATCTAAAAACCTTCATTTTTTTCTCCTTCTTCCCTGGTCCAACCATTTGGTCCTTTCAATTTATCTCATTCCTTATCCTATGATGCCGGACCTGTACCACCTGCATTAAAGGATATGTCCATCTAAAAACCTTCCTTTTTTTTCTCCATCTTCCATGGTCCAAGCACTTGATCCTTTCAATTAAGCCCATTCCTTATCCTATGATGCAGGACTTGTACCACCTGCATTAAAGGATATTTCCATCTAAAACCTTCCTTTTTTTTCCATCTTCCATGGTCAACACAGTTGATCCGTTCAATTTATCCCATTAGTTATCCTATGATGCAAGACTTGTACCACCTGTATTAAAGAATATGTTCATCTAAAACACTTCCTTTTTTTTCTTTCTTCCATGGTCCAACCACTTGATCATTTCAATTAAGCCCATTCCTTATCCTATGATGCAGGACTTGTACCACCTGCAATAAAGTATATTTCCAACTAAAAACCTTTTTTTTTTTTCCATCTTCCATGGTCCACCCACTTGATCCTTTCAATTTATCTCATTCCCTATCCTATAATGCAGGAATTGTACCACCTGCATCAAAGGATATGTCCATCTAAAAACCCAACTTTTTTTTTCTCCATCTTCCATGGTCCAACCACTTGATCCTTTCAATTTATATCATTCATTATCCTATGGTGCAGGACTTGTACCACCTGCATCAAAGGATATGTTCATTTAAAAACCTTCCTTTTTTTTCCATCTTCCATGGTTCAACCACTTGATCCTTTCAATTTATCTTATTCCTTATCCTATGAAGCAGGACTTTTACCACCTGCATTAAAGGATATGTCCATCTAAAAACCTTCCTTTTTTTCCATCTTCCATGGTCTAACCACTTGAGCCTTTCAATTTATCTCATTCCTTATCCTATGATGCAGGACTTGTACCACTCGTATCAAAGGATATGTCCATATAAAAGCTTCCTTTTTTTTCCATCTTCCATGGTCCAACCACTTGATCCTTCCAATTTATCTCATTCCTTATCCTATGATGCAGGACTTTTACCCTCTGCGTCAAAGAATATGTCCATCTAAAAACCTTCCTTTTTTTTCCATCTTCCATGGTCTAACCACTTGAGCCTTTCAATTTATCTCATTCCTTATCCTATGATGCATGACTTGTACCACTCGCATCAAAGGATATGTCCATATAAAAGCTTCCTTTTTTTTCCATCTTCCATGGTCCAACCACTTGATCCTTTCAATTTATCTCATTCCTTATCCTATGATGCAGGACTTGTACCACCTGCATTACAGGATATGTCCATCTAAAAACCTTCCTTTTTTTTCTCCATCTTCCATGGTCCAGCCACTTGATCCTTTCAATTTATCCCATTCCTTATCCTATGATGCAGGACTTTTACCACCTGCATTAAAGGATATTTCCATCTTAAACCTTCCTTTTTTTCTTCATCTTCCATGGTCCAACCACTTGGTCCTTTAAATTTATCTCATTCCTTATCCTATGATGCGGGACTTGCACCAGCTCCATCAAAGGATATGTCCATCTAAAAAACTTCCATTTTTTCCATTTTCCATGGCCAACGTAGTTCATCCTTTCAAATTAGCCCATTAATTATCCTATGATGCAGGACTTGTACCACCTGCATCAAAGGATATGTCCATCTAAAAACTTTCCTTTCTTTTCTCCATCTTCCATGGTCCAACCACTTGATCCTTTTAATTTATCTCATTCCTTATCCTATGATGCAGGACTTTTACCACCTGCATTAAAGGATATTTCCATCGAAAAACCTTCCTTTTTTTCTTCATCTTCCATTGTCCAACCACTTGGTCCTTTAAATTTATCTCATTCCTTATCCTATGATGCGGGACTTGTACCAGCTGCATCAAAGGATATGTCCATCTAAAAACCTTCCTTTTTTTTCCATTTTCCATGGTCAACCCAGTTGATCCTTTCAATTTAGCCCATTAATTATCCTATGATGCAGTATTTGTACCACCTGCATCAAAGGATATGTCCATCTAAAAACCTTCCTTTCTTTTCTCCATCTTCCATGGTCCAACCACTTGATCCTTCCAATTTATCTTATTCTTTATCCTATGATGCTGGACTTGTACCACCTGCATTAAAGGATATGTCCATCTATAAACCTTCATTTTTTTTTTTCATCTTACATGGTCTAAGCACTTGATCCTTTCAATTAAGCCCATTCCTTATCCTATGATGCAGGACTTTTACCACCTGCATTAAAGGATATTTTCATCTAAAAACCTTCCTTTTTTTCCATCTTCCATGGTCCAACCACTTGGTCCTTTCAATTTATCTTATTCCTTATCCTATGATGCAGGTCTTGTACTACCTGCATCAAAGGATATGTTCATCTAAAAACCTTCCTTTTTTTTCTCCATCTAACATGGTCCAGCCACTTGATCCTTTCAATTTACCCCATTCCTTATCCTATGATGCAGGACTTTTACCACCTGCATTATTGGATATTTCCATCTAAAAACATTCCTTTTTTTCTCCATCTTCCATGGTCCAACCACTTAATCCTTTCAATTTTTTTCATTCCTTATCCTATGATGCGGGACTTGTACCACCTGCATCAAAGGATATGTCCATCTAAAAACCTTCCTTTTTTCCATTTTCCAAGGTCAACCTAGTTGATCCTTTCAATTTAGCCCATTCCTTATCCTATAATGCAGGACTTGTACCACCTGCATCAAAGGATATGTCCATCTAAAACTTTCCATTTTTTCCATCTTCCATGATCAACACCGTTGATACTTTCAATTTAGCCCATTACTTATCCTTTGATGCAGGACTTGTACCACCTGTATCAAAGGATATATTCATCTAAAAAGCTTCCTTTCTTTTCTCCATCTTCCATGGTCCAACCACTTGATCCTTTATATTTAGCCCATTAATTATTCTATGATGAAGGACTTGTGCCACCAGCATCAAAGAATATGTCCATCTAAAAACCTTCCTTATTTTCCTTCTTCCACGGTCCAACCACTTCATCCTTTCAATTAAGCCCATACCTTATCCTATGATGCAGGACTTGTACCACCTGCATTAAATGATATTTCCATCTAAAAACCTTCCTTTTTTTCTCCATCTTCCATGGTCTAACCACTTGATCCTTTCAATTTATCTCATTCCTTATCATATGGTGCAGGACTTGTACCACCTGCATCAAAGGATATGTCCATCTAAAACCTTCCTTTTTTTTCCATCTTCCATGGTCCAACCACCTGATCCTTTCAATTTATCTCATTCCTTATCCTATGATGCAGGAATTGTACCACCTGCATTAAAGGATATGTCCGTCTAAAAACCTTCCTTTTTTTTCTCCATCTTCCATGGTCCAGCCACTTGATCCTTTCTATTTAGCCCATTCCTTATCCTATGAAGCAAGACTTTTACCACCTGCATTAAAGGATATTTCAATCTAAAAACCTTACTTTTTTTTCTCCATCTTCCATGGTCCAACCACTTGATCCTTTCAATTTATCTCATTCCTTATCCTATGATGCAGAACTTGTACCACCTGCATTAAAGGATATGTCCATCTAAAAACCTTCCTTTTTTTCCATATTCCATGGTCCAACCACTTGATCCTTTCAATTTATCTCATTCCCTATCCTATGATGCAGGGCTTGTACCACCTGCATCAAAGAATATGTCCATCAAAAACCTTCCTTTCTTTTCTCCATCTTCCATGGTCAAACCACTTGATCCTTTCAATTTATCTCATTTCTTATCCTATGGTGCAGGACTTGTACCACCTGCATTAAAGGAAATGTCCATCTAAAAACCTTCCTTTCTTTTCTCCATCTTCCATGGTCCAACCACTTGATCCTTGCAATTAAGCCCATTCCTTATCCTATGATGCAGGACTTGTACCACCTGTATTAAAGGATATTTCCATCTAAAAACCTTCCTTTTATTTCTCCATTTTCCATGGTCCAACCACTTGGTCCTTTCAATTTATCGCATTCCTTTTCCTATGATGCAGGAATTGTACCACCTGCATTAAAGGATATGTCCGTTCAAAAACCTCCCTTTTTTTCTCCATCTTCCATGGTCAATCCAGTTGATCATTTCAATTTAGCCCATTACTTATCCTATGATACAGGACTTGTACAACCTGCATCAAAGGATATATCCATATAAAAACCTTCCTTTTTTTTCCATCTTCCATTGTCCAAGCACTTGATCCTTTCAATTAAGCCCATTCCTTATCTTATGATGCAGGACTTGTACCACCTGCATCAGAGGATATGTCCATCTAAAAACCTTCCTTTTTTTTCTCCATCTTCCATGGTCCAACCACTTGATCCCTTCAATTTATCTCATTCCTTATCCTATGATGCAGGACTTGTACCACCTGCATTAAAGGATATTTCCATCTAAAAACCTTCCTTTTTTCACCATCTTCCATGGTCCAAGCACTTGATCCTTTCAATTAAGCCCATTCCTTATCTTATGATGCAGGACTTGTACCACCTGCATCAAAAGATATGTCCATCTAAAAACCTTCCTTTTTTTTCTCCATCTTCCATGGTCCAAGCACTTGATCCTTTCAATTAAGCCCATTCCTTATCTTATGATGCAGGACTTGTACCACTTGCATCAAAGGATATGTCCATCTAAAAACCTTCCTTTTTTTCCATCTTCCATGTTC
Organism: Palaemon carinicauda; assembly: GCF_036898095.1. Lineage (NCBI taxonomy): Eukaryota > Metazoa > Arthropoda > Malacostraca > Decapoda > Palaemonidae > Palaemon > Palaemon carinicauda. The sequence goes on from NC_090729.1 coordinate 136,106,535, forward strand.
AACCCAGTTGATCCTTTCAATTCAGCCCATTAATTATCCTATGATGCAGGACTTGTACCACCTGCATCAAAGGATATCTCCATCTAAAAACCTTCCTTTTTTCTATCTTCCATGGTCAACACAGTTGATCCTTTCAATTTAGCCCATTAGTTATCCTATGATGCAGGACTTATACCATCTGTATTAAATGATATGTTCATCTAAAACACTTCTTTTTTCTTTTTCTATGGACCAACCACTTGATCTTTTCAATTAAGACCATTCCTTATCCTATGATGCAGGACTTGTACCACCTACAGTAAAGGATATTTCCATCTAAAAACCTTCATTTCTTTTCTCCATCTTCCATGGTCCAGCCACTTGATCCTTTCAATTTATCCCATTCCTTATCCTATGATGCAGGACTTTTACCACCTGCATTAAAGAATATTCCCATCTAAAAGCCTTCCTTTTTTTCTTCATCTTCCATTGTCCAACCACTTGATCCTTTAAATTTATCTCATTCCTTATCCTATGATGCGGGACTTGCACCAGCTCCATCAAAGGATATGTCCATCTAAAAAACTTCCCTTTTTTCCATTTTCCATGGTCAACCTAGTTCATCCTTTCAAATTAGCCCATTAATTATCCTATGATGCAGGACTTGTACCACCTGCATCAAAGGATATGTCCATCTAAAAACTTTCCTTTCTTTTCTCCATCTTCCATGGTCCAACCACTTGATCCTTTCAATTTATCTCATTCCTTATCCTATGATGCAGGACTTTTACCACCTGCATTAAAGGATATTTCCATCTAAAAACCTTCTTTTTTTTCTTCATCTTCCATTGTCCAACCACTTGATCCTTTAAATTTATCTCATTCCTTATCCTATGATGCGGGACTTGTACCAGCTGCATCAAAGGATATGTCCATCTAAAAACCTTCCTTTTTTTCCATTTTCCATGGTCAACCCAGTTGATCCTTTCAATTTAGCCCATTAATTATCCTATGATGCAGTATTTGTACCACCTGCATCAAAGGATATGTCCATCTAAAAACCTTCCTTTCTTTTCTCCATCTTCCATGGTCCAACCACTTGATCCTTTCAATTTATCTTATTCTTTATCCTATGATGCTGGACTTGTACCACCTGCATTAAAGGATATGTCCATCTATAAACCTTCATTTTTTTTTTTTCATCTTATATGGTCCAAGCACTTGATCCTTTCAATTAAGCCCATTCCTTATCCTATAATGCATGACTTTTACCACCTGCATTAAAGGATATTTTCATCTAAAAACCTTCCTTTTTTTCCATCTTCCATGGTCCAACCACTTGGTCCTTTCAATTTATCTCATTCCTTATCCTATGATGCAGGTCTTGTACTACCTGCATCAAAGAATATGTTCATCTAAAAACCTTCCTTTTTTTTCTCCATCTTCTATGGTCTAACCACTTGATCCTTTCAATTTATCTCACTCCTTATCCTAAGATGCCGGACTTGTACCACCTGCATTAAAGGATATGTCCATTTAAAAACCTTCCCTTTTTTTCTCCATCTTCCATGGTCCAGCCACTTGATCCTTTCAATTTACCCCATTCCTTATCCTATGATGCTGGACTTTTACCACCTGCATTATTGGATATTTCCATGTAAAAACATTCCTTTTTTTCTCCATCTTCCATGGTCCAACCACTTGATCCTTTCAATTTTTTTCATTCCTTATCCTATGATGCGGGACTTGTACCACCTGCATCAAAGGATATGTCCATCTAAAAACCTTCCTTTTTTTCCATTTTCCAAGGTCAACCTAGTTGATCCTTTCAATTTAGCCCAATCCTTATCCTATGATGCAGGACTTATACCACCTGCATCAAAGGATATGTCCATCTAAAACTTTCCTTTTTTTCCATCTTCCTTGGTCCAACCACCTGATCCTTTCAATTAATCTCATTCCTTATCCTATGATGCAGGAATTGTACCACCTGCATTAAAGGATATGTCCGTCTAAAAACCTTCCTTTTTTTTCTCCATCTTCCATGGTCCAGCCAAGTGATCCTTTCAATTTAGCCCATTCCTTATCCTATGATGCAAGACTTTTACCACCTGCATTAAAGGATATTTCAATCTAAAAACCTTACTTTTTTTTCTCCATCTTCCATGGTCCAACCACTTGATCCTTTCAATTTATCTCATTCCTTATCCTATGATGCAGGACTTGTACCACCTGCATTAAAGGATATGTCCATCTAAAAACCTTCCTTTTTTTCCATCTTCCATGGTCCAACCACTTGATCCTTTCAATTTATCTCATTCCCTATCCTATGATACAGGGCTTTTACCACCTGCATCAAAGAATATGTCCATCAAAAACCTTCCTTTCTTTTCTCCATCTTCCATGGTCAAACCACTTGATCCTTTAAATATATCTCATTTCTTATCCTATGGTGCAGGACTTGTACCACCTGCATTAAAGGAAATGTCCATCTAAAAACCTTCCTTTCTTTTCTCCATCTTCCATGGTCCAACCACTTGATCCTTGCAATTAAGCCCATTCCTTATCCTATGATGCAGGTGCAGGCCTTGTACCACCTGCATTAAAGGATATTTCCATCTAAAAACCTTCCTTTTATTTCTCCATTTTCCATGGTCCAACCACTTGCTCCTTTCAATTTATCGCATTCCTTTTCTTATGATGCAGGACTTGTACCACCTGCATCAAAGGATATGTCCAACTAAAAACCTTCCTTTTTTCCATCTTCCATGGTCAATCCAGTTGATCATTTCAATTTAGCCCATTACTTATCCTATGATACAGGACTTGTACCACCTGCATCAAAGGATATATCCATATAAAAACCTTCCTTTTTTTTTCCATCTTCCATGGTCCAAGCACTTGATCCTTTCAATTAAGCCCATTCCTTATCTTATGATGCAGGACTTGTACCACCTGCATCAGAGGATATGTCCATCTAAAAACCTTCCTTTTTTTTCTCCATCTTCCATGGTCCAACCACTTGATCCTTTCAATTTATCTCATTCCTTATCCTATGATGCAGGACTTGTACCACCTGCATTAAAGGATATTTCCATCTAAAAACCTTCCTTTTTTTCACCATCTTCCATGGTCCAAGCACTTGATCCTTTCAATTAACCCCATTCCTTATCTTATGATGCAGGACTTGTACCACCTGCTCAAAGGATATGTCCATCTAAAAACCTTCCTTTTTTTTCTCCATCTTCCATGGTCCAAGCACTTGATCCTTTCAATTAAGCCCATTCCTTATCTTATGATGCAGGACTTGTACCACCTGCATCAAAGGATATGTCCATCTAAAAACCTTCCTTTTTTTTCCATCTTCCATGGTCAACCCAGTTGATCCTTTCAATTCAGCCCATTAATTATCCTATGATGCAGGACTTGTACCACCTGCATCAAAGAATATCTCCATCTAAAAACCTTCCTTTTTTTCTATCTTCCATGGTCAACACAGTTGATCCTTTCAATTTAGCCCATTAGTTATCCTATGATGCAGGACTTATACCATTTGTATTAAAGGATATGTTCATCTAAAACACTTCCTTTTTTTCCTTTTTCCATGGACCAACCACTTGATCTTTTCAATTAAGACCATTCCTTATCCTATGATGCAGGACTTGTACCACCGCCAGTAAAGGATATTTCCATCTAAAAACCTTCATTTCTTTTCTCCATCTTCCATGGTCCAACCACTTGATCCTTTCAATTTATCTCATTCCTTATCCTATGATGCAGGACTTGTACCACCTGCAGTAAAGGATATTTCCATCTAAAAACCTTCATTTCTTTTCTCCATCTTCCATGGTCCAGCCACTTGATCCTTTCAATTTAGCCCATTCCCTCTCCTATGATACAGGACTTTTACCACCAGCATTAAAGCATATTTCCATCTAAAAACCTTCCTTTTTTTCCCATCTTCCATGGTCTAACCACTTGATCCTTTATATTTACCTCATTCCTTATCCCATCATGCAGACCTTGTACCTCTTGCCTCAAAGGATATGTCCATATAGAAACTTCCTTTTTTTTCCTTCTTCCATGGTCCAACCACTTGATCCTTTCAATTTATCTCATTCCTTAACCTATGATGCATTACTTGTACCACATGCATTAAAGAATATGTCCATCCAAAATCCTTCCTTTTTTTTTCATCTTCCATGGTCTATCCACTTGATCCTTTCAATTTATCTCAATCCTTATCCTATGATGCAGGACTTGTACCACCTGCATTAAAGGATATTTCAATCTAAAAACCTTCCTTTTTTTTCTCCATATTCCATGGTCCAACCACTTGATCCTTTCAATTTATATCATTCCTTATCCTATGATGCAGGACTTGTACCACCTGCATCAAAGAATATGTCCATCTAAAAACCTTCCTTTTTTTCCATTTTCCGAGGTCACCCTATATGATCCTTTCAATTTAGCCCATTAATTATCCTATGATGCAGGACTTGTACCACCTGCATCAAAGGATATGTCCATCTAAAAACCTTCCTTTTTTTCCATCTTCCATGGTCAATCCAGTGTGTCCTTTCAATTAAGCCATTTCCTTATCCTATGATGCAGGACTTTTACCACCTGCATCAAAGGATATTTCCAACTAAAAACTTTTTTTTTCCATCTTCCATGGTCAATCCAGTTGATCCTTTCAATTTGCCCCATTACTTATTCTATGATGCAGGACTTGTACCACCTGCATCAAAGGATATGTCCAACTAAAAACCTTCCTTTTTTTTCCATCTTCCATGGTCCAACCACTTGATCCTTTCGATTTATCTTATTCCTTATCCTATGGTGCAGGACTTGTACTACCTGCATTAAAGGATATTTCCATCTAAAAACTTTCATTTTTTTCTGCATCTTCCATTGTCCAACCACTTGATCCTTTCAATTAAGCCCATTACTTATCCTATGATGCAGGACTTGTACCACCTGATTTCAAGGATATGTCCATCTAAAATCCATTTTTTTTCCATCTTCCATGGTCCAAACACTTGATCCTTTCAATTAAGCCCATTCCTTATCCTATGATGCAGGACTTGTACCACCTGCATTAAAGGATATGTCAATCTAAAAACCTTCCTTATTTTTCTCCATCTTCCATGGTCCAACCACTTGATCCTTTCAATTTATATCATTCCTTATCATATGATGTAGGACTTGTACCACCTACATCAAAGGATACGTCCATCTAAAAACCTTCCTTTTTTTCTCCATCTTCCATGGTCCAACCACTTGATCCTTTCAATTTATCTCATTCCTTATCCTATGATGCAGGACTTGTACCACCTGCATCAAAAGATATGTCCATCTAAAAACCTTCCTTTTTTTTCTCCATATTCCATGGTCCAACCACTTGATCCTTTCAATTTAGCCCATTCCTTATCCTATGATGCAGGACTTGTACTACCTGCATTAAAGGATATTTCCATCTAAAAACTTTCCTTTTTTTTTTCCATCTTCCATGGTCCAACCACTTGATCCTTTCAATTAATCTCATTCCTTATCATATGGTGCAGGACTTGTACCACCTGCATCAAAGGATATGTCCATCTAAAAACCTTCCTTTTTTTTCTCCATATTCCATGGTCCAACCACTTGATCCTTTCAATTTATCTCATTCCTTATCCTATGATGCAGGACTTGTACCACCTGCATCAAAAGATATGTCCATCTAAAAACCTTCCTTTTTTTTTCCATCTTCCATGGTCCAACCACTTGATCCTTTCAATTAATCTCATTCCTTATCCTATGATGCAGGACTTGTACCACCTGCGTCGAAGGATGTGTCCATCTAAAAACTTTCCTTTTTTTTTCCATCTCTCATGGTCCAACCACTTGATGCTTTGAATTTATCTCATTCCTTATCCTATGATGCAGGACTTGTACCACCTGCATTAAAGGATATGTCCATCTAAAAACCTTCCTTTTTTTTCTCCATCTTCCATGGTCCAGCCACTTGATCCTTTCAATTTAGCCCATTCCTTATCCTATGATGCAGGACTTGTACTACCTGCATTAAAGGATATTTCCATCTAAAAACTTTCATTTTTTTCTGCATCTTCCATTGTCCAAACACTTGATCCTTTCAATTAAGCCCATTCCTTATCCTATGATGCAGGACTTGTACCACCTGCATTAAAGGATATGTCAATCTAAAAACCTTCCTTATTTTTCTCCATCTTCCATGGTCCAACCACTTGATCCTTTCAATTTATATCATTCCTTATCATATGATGTAGGACTTGTACCACCTACATCAAAGGATACGTCCATCTAAAAACCTTCCTTTTTTTCTCCATCTTCCATGGTCCAACCACTTGATCCTTTCAATTTATTTCATTCCTTATGCTATGATGCAGGACTTGTACCACCTGCATCAAAGGATATGTCCATACAAAAACCTCTTTTTTTCCATCTTCCATGGTCCAACCACTTGATCCTTTAAATTTATTTGATTCCTTATTCTATGATGCAGGACTTGTACCAGCTGCATCAAAGGATATGTCCATCTAAAAACCTTTCTTTTTTTCCATCTTACATAGTCCAACCACTTGATCCTTTCAATTTATCTATTTCCTTATTCTATGATGCAGGACTTGTACCACCTGCATCAGAGGATATGTCCATATAAAAACCTTCCTTTTTTTTCCATCTTCCATGGTCCAACCACTTGATCCTTTCAATTTATATCATTCCTTATCATATGATGAAGGACTTGTACCACCTGCATCAAAGGATATGTCCATCTAAAAACCTACCTTTTTTTCCATCTTCCATGGTCCAACCACTTGATCCTTTCAATTTATTTCATTCCTGATCATATGATGCAGGACTTGTACCACCTGCATCAAATGATATGTCCATCTAAAAACCTTCCTTTTTTTCCATATTTCATGGTCCAACCACTTGATCCTTTCAATTTATATCATTCCTTATCATATGATGCAGGACTTGTACCTTCTGCATCAAAGGATATGTCCATCTAAAAACCTTCCTTTTCTCCATCTTCCATGGTCCAACCACTTGATCCATAATTAATCTCATTCCTTATCCTAGGATGCAGGACTTGTACCACCTGCGTCAAAGGATATGTCCATCTAAAAACCTTCCTTTTTTTTCCATCTTCCAAGGTCCAACCACTATATTTTTTCAATTTATCTCATTCCTTATCATATGATGCAGGACTTGTACCACCTGCATTGAAGGATATTTCCATCTAAAAACCTTCCCTTTTTTTCCATCTTCCATGGTCCAACCACTTGGTCCTTTCAATTTATTTCATTCCTTATCCTATGATGCAGGACTTGTACCACCTGCATCAAAGGATATGTCCATCTAAAAACCTTCCTTTCTTTCCATCTTCCATGGTCCAACCACTTGATCCTTTCAATTTATATCATTCCATATCCTACTGTGCAGGACTTGTACCATCTGCATCAAAGGATATGTCCATATAAAAACCTTCCTTTTCTCCATCTTCCATGGTCCAACCACTTGATCCTTTCAATTTATCTCATTCCTTATCCTATGATGCAGGACTTGTACCACCTGCATTAAGGGATATATCCATCTAAAAACTTTCTTTTTTTTTCTCCACCTTCCATGGACAACCCAGTTGATCCTTTCAATCTAGCCCATTACATATCCTATGATGCATGACTTGTACCACCTGTATCAAAGGATATGTCCATCTAAAAACCTTCCTTTCTTTTCTCCATATTCCATGGTCCAACCACTTGATCCTTTCAATTTATCTCATTCCTTATCCTAGGGTGCAGGACTTGTACCACCTGCATCAAAGGATATGTCAATCTAAAAACCTTCCTTTTTTTCCATCTTCCATGGTCCAACCACTTGATCATTTCAATTTACATCATTCCATATCCTATGGTGCAGGACTTGTACCATCTGCAACAAAGGATATGTCCATCTAAAAACGTTCCTTTTTTTCCATATTCCATGGTCCAACCACTTGATCCTTTCAATTAATCTCATTCCTTATCCTAGGATGCAGGACTTGTACCACCTGCATTGAAAGATATTTCCATTTAAAAAACCTTAATTTTTTTTCATCTTCCATGGTCCAACCACTTGATCCTTTCAATTTATCTCATTCTTTATCCTATGATGCAGGACTTATACCATCTGCATCAAAGGATATGTCCATCTAAAAACGTTCCTTTTTTTCCATCTTCCATGGTCCAACCACTTGATTCTTTCAATTTATATCATTCCATATCCTATGGTGCAGGACTTGTACCATCTGCATCAAAGGATATGTCCATCTAAAAACATTCCTTTTTTCCATCTTCCATGGTCCAACCACTTGATCCTTTAAATTTATCTCATTCCTTATCCTATGATGCAGGACTTATACCACTTGCATCAAAGGAAATGTCCATCTAAAAACCTTCCTTTCTTTCCTTCATCTTCCATGGTCCAACCACTTGATTCTTTCAATTAAGCCCATTCCTTATCCTATGATGCAGGACTTGTACCACCTGCATGAAAGTATATGTCCATCTAAAAACCTTTTTTTTTTTTCCTACTTCCATGGTCAACCTAGTTGATCTTTTCAATATAGCCCATTACTTATCCTACGATGCAGGACTTGTACCACCTGCATCAAAGGATATGTCCATCTAAAAACCTTCCTTTTTCTTCTCCATCTTCCATGGTCCAACCACTTGATCCTTTCAATCTATCTCATTCCTTATCTTATGATGCAGGACTTGTACCACCTACATTAAGGGATATTTCAATCTAAAAACCTTCTTTTTTTCTCCATCTTCCATGGTCTAACCACTTGATCCTTTAAATTTATCTCATTCCTTATTCTATGATGCAGGACTTGTACCACCTGCATCAAAGTATATGTCCATCTAAAAACCTTTCCTTTTTTTTCCTTTTTACATGGTCAACCTACTTCATCCTTTAAATTTATCTCATTCCTTATCCTATGGTGCTGGACTAGTACCACCTGCATCAAAGGATATGTTCATATAAAAAACTTCCTTTTTTCCATCTTCCATGGTCCAACCACTTGATCCTTTCAATTTATCTCATTCCTTATCCTATGATGCAGTACTTGTACCACCTGCATTAAGGGATATTTCAATCTAAAAACCTTTTTTCTTTCTCCATCTTCCATGGTCCAACCACTTGGTCCTTTCAATTTATCTCATTCCTTATCCAATGATGCAGGACTTGTACCACTTGCATCACAGGATATGTCCATCTAAAAACCTTTCCTTGTTTTTCCTTCTTCTATGGGCAACCCAGTTAATCTTTTCAATTTAGCCCATTACTTATCCTACGATGCAGGACTTGTACTACATGCATCGAAGGATATGTCCATCTAAAAACCTTCCTTTTTTTCCATCTTCAATGGTCAACCCAATTGATCCTTTCAATTTAGCCCATTATATATCCTATGATACAGGATTTGTACCACATGCATCAAAGAATATATCCATCAAAAACCTTCCTTTCTTTTCCTCATATTCCATGGTCCAACCACTTGATCCTTTCAATTTATCTCATTCCTTATCCTATGGTGCAGGACTTGTAGCACTTGCATCAAAGGATATGTCCATCTAAAAACCTTCCTTTTTTTCCATTTTCCATGGTCCAACCACTTGATACTTTCAATTTATCTCATTTCTCATCCTATGGTGCAGGACTTGTACCACCTGCGTCAAAGGATATGTCCATCTAAGAACCTTCCTATTTTCCATCTTCCATAGTCCAACCATTTGATCCTTTCAATTTATCTCATTCCTTATCCTATGATGCAGGACTTGTACCACCAGCATCAAAGGATATGTCCATCTAAAAACCTTCCTTTTTTTTCCATCTTCCATGGTCCAACCACTTGATCCTTTCAATTTATTTCATTCCTTATCCTATGAAGCAGGATTTTTACCACCTGCATCAAAGGATATGTCCATCTGAAAACCTTTCTATTTTTTCGATCTTCCATGGTCCAACCACTTGATCCTTTCAATTTATATCATTCCTTATCCTATGGTGCAGGACTTGTACCATCTGCATCAAAGGATATGTCCAACTAAAAACCTTCCTTTTTTTTCCATCTTCCATGGTCCAACCACATGAACCTTTCAATTAATCTCATTCCTTATCCTATGATGCAGGACTTGTACCACCTGCGTCAAAGGATATGTCCAAATAAAAACCTTCCTTTTTTCCTCCATCTTCCATGGTTCAACCACTTGATCCTTTCAATTTATCTCAATCCTTATCCTATGATGCAGGACTTGTACCACTTGCATCAAAGGATATGTCCATATAAAAACCTTTTTTTTTTTTCCATCTTCCATGGTCCAACCACTTGATCCTTTCAATTTATCTCATTCTTTATCCTTTGATGCAGAACTTGTACCACCTGCATTAAAGGATATGTCCATCTAAAAACCTTCCTTTTTTTTCTCCATCTTCCATGGTCCAGCCACTTGATCATTTCAACTTAGCCCATTCCTAACTCTATGATGTAGGACTTGTACGACCTGCATTAAAGGATATGTCCAAATAAAAACCTTCCTTTTTTTTCTCCATCTTCCATGGTCCAGCCACTTGAGCCTTTCAATTTAGCCCATTCCTTATTCTATGATGCAGGACTTGTACCACCTGCATTAAAGGATATGTCCATATAAAAACTTTCCTTTTTTTTCCTTCTTCCATGGTCTTACCACTTGATCCTTTCAATTTATCTCATTCCTTATCATATGATGCTGTGTTTGTACCACCTGCATTAAAGGATATGTCCATCTAAAAACCTTCCTTTTTTTTTCTCCATCTTCCATGGTCCAGCCGTTTGATCCTTTCAAATTAGCCCATTCCTTATCCTATGATGCAGGACTTGTACCACCTGCATTAAAGGATATTTCCATCTAAAAACCTTCATTTTTTTTCTCCATCTTCCATGGTCCATCACTTGATCCTTTCAATTAAGCCCATTCCTTATCATTTGATGCAGGGCTTGTACCACCTGCATTAAAGGATATTTCCATTTAAAAATCTTCCTTTTTTTTCGCCATCTTCCATGGTCCAACCACTTGATCCTTTCATTTAAGAACATTCCTTATCCTATGATAGAGGACTTTTACCACCTGCATTAAAGGATATTTCCATCTAAAAAACTTGGTCCTTCAAATTTATCTCATTCGTTATCCTATGATGCAGGACTTGTACCACATGCATCAAAGGACATGTCCATCTAAAAAACTTCTTTTTTTTCCATCTTCCATGGTCCAACCACTTGATACTTTCATTTTATCTCATTCCTTATCCTATGATGCAGGACTTGTACCACCTGCATTAAGGGATATGTCTATCTAAAAACCTTCTTTTTTTTCTCCATCTTCCATGGTCCAACCACTTGGTCCTTTCAATTTATCTCATTCCTTATCCTATGATGCAGGACTTGTACCACCTGCATCAAAGGATATGTCCATATAAAAACCTTCCTTATTTCCATCTTCCATGGTCCAACCACTTGATCCTTTCAATTTATCTCATTCCTTATCCTCTGATGCAGGACTTGTACCACCTGCATCAAAGAATATGTCCATCTAAAAACCTTCCTTTTTTTCCTTCTTCCATGGTCCAACCACTTGGTCCTTTCAATTTATCTCATTTCTTATCCTATGGTGCAGAACTTGTACCACCTGCATCAGAGGATATGTCCATCTAAAAACCTTTCCTTTTTTTTCGCAATATTCCATTGTCCAACCACTTGATACTTTCAATTTATCTCATTCTTTATCCTATGGTGCAAGATTTGTAAAACCTGCATAAAAGGATATGTCCATCTAAAAACCTTCCTTTTCTTTCTCCATCTTCCATGGTCCAACCACTTGATACTTTCAATTTATCTCATTCCTTATCCTATGATGCAGGACTTGTACCACCTGCATCAAAGGATATATCCATCTAAAAACCTTCCTTTTTTTCCATCTTCCACGGTCCAACCACTTGATCCTGTCAATTTATCTCATTCCTTATCCTATGGTTCAGGACTTGTACCACCTGCATCAGAGGATATGTCCATGTAAAAATCTTCTTTTTTTCCATCTTCCATGGTCCAACCACTTGATCCTTTCAATTTATATCATTCCTTATCCTATGATGCAGGATTTGTACCACCTGCATAATAGGATATGTCCATCTAAAAACCTTCCTTTTTTCCATTATCCACGGTCCAACCACTTGATCCTGTCTATTTTTCTCATTCCTTATCTTATGGTTCAGGACTTGTATCACCTGCATCAAAGGATATGTCCATCTAAAAATCTTCATTTTTTTCCACATCTTCCATGGTCCAACCAATTGATCCTTTCAATTTAGCCCATTCCTCATCGTAAAATGCAAGGCTTTTACCACCTGCGTCATAGGTTATGTCCATCTAAAAACATTCCTTTTTTTCTCCATTTTCCATGGTCCAACTACTTGATTCTTTCAATTTAGCCCATTCCTTATCTTATAATGCAAGGTTTGTACCACCTGCATCAAAGGATATGTCCATATAAAAACCTTCCTTTTCTCCATCTTCCATGGTCCAACCACTTGATCCTTTCAATTTATCTCATTCCTTATCCTATGATGCAGGACTTGTACCACCTGCATTAAGGGATATATCCATCTAAAAACTTTTTTTTTTTTTCTCCACCTTCCATGGACAACCCAGTTGATCCTTTCAATCTAGCCCATTACATATCCTATGATGCATGACTTGTACCACCTGTATCAAAGGATATGTCCATCTAAAAACCTTCCTTTCTTTTCTCCATATTCCATGGTCCAACCACTTGATCCTTTCAATTTATCTCATTCCTTATCCTAGGGTGCAGGACTTGTACCACCTGCATCAAAGGATATGTCCATACAAAAACATTCCTTTTTTTTCATCTTCCATGGTCCAACCACTTGATCCTTTCAATTTATCTCATTCCTTATCCTATGATGCAGGACTTGTACCACCTGCATCAAAGGATATGTCCAACTAAAAACCTTCCTTTTTTCCATCTTTCATGGTCCAACCACTTGATCCTTTCAATTTATCTCATTCCTTATCCTATGGTGCAGGACTTGTACCACCTGCATCAAAGGATATGTCCATCTAAAAACATTCCTTTTTTTCCATCTTCCATGGTCCAACCACTTGATCCTTTCAATATATCTCATACCTTATCCTATGGTTCAGGACTTGCACCACCTGCATCAAAGGATATGTCCATATAAACACCTTCCTTTTTTCTATCTTCCATGGTCCAACCACTTGATCCTTTCAATTTATCTCATTCCTTATTCTATGGTGCAGGACTTGTACCACCTGCATCAGAGGATATGTCCATCTAAAAATCTTCCTTTTCATTCCCTCTTCCATGGTCCAACTACTTGATCCTTTCAATTTATCTCATTCCATATCCTATGGTGCAGGACTTGTACCACCTGCGTCAAAGGATATGTCCATCTAAAAACCTTCCTTTCTTTTCTCCATCTTCCATGGTCCAACCACTTGATCTTTTCAATTTATCTCATTCCTTATCCTATGTTGCAGGACTTGTACCACCTGCATCAAAGGATATGTCCATATAAAAACCTTCCTTTTTTTCCATCTTCCATGGTCCAACCACTTGATCCTTTCAATTTAGCCCATTCCTTATCCTATAATGCAAGGCTTGTACCACTTGCTTCAAAGGATATGTCCATCTAAAAACGTTCCTTTTTTCCCCATCTTCCATGGTCCAACCATTTGATCCTTTCAATTTAGCCCATTCCTTATCCTACGATGCAGGACTTGTACCACCTGCATCAAAGGATATGTCCATATAAAAACCTTCCTTTCTTTTTGCAATATTCCATTGTCCAACCACTTGATCCTTTCAATTTACCTCATTCTTCATCCTATGGTGCAGGACTTGTACCACCTGCATCAAAGGATATGTCCATCTAAAAACCTTCCTTTTTTTTCCATCTTCCATGGTCCAACTACTTGATCCTTTCAATTTATATCATTCCTTATCCTATGATGCAGGATTTGTACCACCTGCATCAAAGGATATGTCCATCTAAAAACCTTCCTTTTTTTTCCATCTTCCACGGTCCAACCACTTGATCCTGTCTATTTATCTCATTCCTTATCCTATGGTTCAGGACTTGTATCACCTGCATCAAAATATATGTCCATCTAAAAATCTTAATTTTTTTCCACATCTTCCATGTTCCAACCAATTGATCCTTTCAATTTAGCCCATTCCTCATCGTATAATGCAAGGCTTTTACCACCTGCGTCATAGAATATGTCCATCTAAAAACATTCCTTTTATTTACCATTTTCCATGGTCCAACCACTTGATCATTTCAATTTAGCCCATTCCTTATCCTATGATGCAAGGCTTGTACCACCTGTGTCAAAAGATATGTCCATCTAAAAACGTTCCTTTTTTCCCCATCTCCCATGGTCCAACCACTTAATCCTTTCAATTTAGCCCATTCCTCATCCTGTGATGCAGGGCTTGTACCACCTACATCAAATGATATGTCCATTTAAAAATGTTCCTTTTTTTCTCCATATCCCATGGTCCAACCACTTGATCCTTTCAATTTAGCCCATTCCTTATCCTATAATGCAAGGCTTGTACCACCTTCGTCAAAGGATATGTTCATCTAAAAACGTGCCTTTTTTCCCCATCTTCCATGGTCCAACCTCTTGATCCTTTCAATTTAGCCCATTCCTTATATTATGATGCAGGGCTTGTACCCCCTGCGTCAAAAGATATGTCCATCTAAAAATCTTAATTTTTTTCCACATCTTCCATGTTCCAACCAATTGATCCTTTCAATTTAGCCCATTCCTCATCGTATAATGCAAGGCTTTTACCACCTGCGTCATAGAATATGTCCATCTAAAAACATTCCTTTTTTTCCATTTTCCATGGTCCAACCACTTGATCATTTCAATTTAGCCCATTCCTTATCCTATGATGCAAGGCTTGTACCACCTGTGTCAAAGGATATGTCCATCTAAAAACGTTCCTTTTTTCCCCATCTCCCATGGTCCAACCACTTAATCCTTTCAATTTAGCCCATTCCTCATCCTGTGATTCAGGGCTTTTACCATCTACATCAAATGATATGTCCATTTAAAAATGTTCCTTTTTTTCTCCATATTCCATGGTCCAACCACTTGATCCTTTCAATTTAGCCCATTCCTTATCCTATAATGCAAGTCTTGTACCACCTGCATCAAAGGATATGTTCATCTAAAAACGTTCCTTTTTTCCCCATCTTCCATGGTCCAACCACTTGATCCTTCCAATTTAGCCCATTTCTTATCCTGTGATGCTGTGTTTGTACCACCTGCATCAAAGGATATGTCCATCCATAAACATTCCTTTTTTTTTACCTCCTTCATCCATGGTCCAGCCACTTGATCCTTTCAATTTAGCCCATTCCTTATCCTATGATGCAGGGCCTGTACCACCTGCATCGAAGGATATGTCCATCCATAAACATTCCTTTTTTTCTCTATCTTCCATGGTCCAACCACTTGATCCTTTCAATTTAGCCCATTCCTTATCCTATAATGCAAGGCTAGTACCACCTGCATCAAAGGTTATGTCCATCTAAAAACCTTCCCTTTTTTCTACATCTTCCTTTGTTCAACCACTAGATCCTTTCAATTTACCCCATTCCTTATCCTATGATGCAGGACTTTTACCACCTGTATCAGAGGATATGTCCATCTAAAAACCTTCCTTTTTTTCCCATCTTCAATGTTCCAACCACTTGATCCTTTCAATTTAGCCCATTCCTTATCCTATGATGCAGGACTTTTACCACCTGTATCAGAGGATATGTCCATCTAAAAACCTTCCTTTTTTTCCCATCTTCAATGTTCCAACCACTTGTTCCTTTCAATTTAGCCCATTCCTTATCCTATGATGCAGGGCTTGTATCACATGCATCAAAGGATATGTCCATCTAAAAACCTTCCTTTTTTATACATCTTCCATGATCCAACCACTTGATCCTTGCAATTTAGCACATTCCTGCTGCTGCTTCCTTTGTTTTTGGATTTTGTTGTTTTTAAATTTCTTTTTTATTATTTTTGTTTTTATGTTGCTGCTTCCTCAGCCGCTTCTCCCCCTTCTCCTTCTCCCCTTGCTGCTGCTGCTGCTGCAGCTGGGTTTTTTTTTTGGATTTTTTTTTTTTATTTTTTTTTTTTATTTATTTTTTTTTTTTATGTTGTTACTGCCTCAGCCACTTCTCTTCCTTCTCCTTGTCCTCTTGCTGCTGCTTATGCTGTGGCTCCTTTTTTGGAATTTCTTGTTTTTATTTTTCTTTAAATTTATGTGTCTGCTGCCGCAGTCACATCTTCTCTTTATCCTTTTTGTCTTGCTGCTGCGGCTGCCTCTTTTTTTTTTTTTTTTTTTTTTTTTTTTTTTTTTGCTGCTGCCTCAGCCACTTCTCCTCCTTCTCCTCTTGCTGCTGCTGACTCTTTTTTTTGGATTTTTTTGTTTTTCTATTTCTTCTGTTTTTTTTTCTTTTTTCTTTTTGTTGCTGCTGCCTCAGCCACTTCTTCTCCTTCTCCTTATCCACTTGCTGCTGCTGCTGCTGCCTCTTTTTTTTTTGGAATTTGTTTTCTTTTTTTTTTTTACTATGTTGCTGCTGCCTCTTTTTTTCTGGATTTTTTTTTATTTAATTTTTTTTCTTTAATTTTTTTTTTTAATGTTGCTGCTGCCTCAGCCACTTCTCCTCCTTCTCCTTCTACTCTCGCTGCTGCAGCTGCCTCTTTTTTTCTGGATTTTTTTTTATTTTTATTTTATTTTATTTTTATTTTTTTTTTTTTTTTTTGTCGCTGCTGCCTCAGCCAATTGTCCTCGTACTCCTTCTCCTCGCGCTGCTGCAGCTGCCTCTTTTTTCTAGATTTTTTTATTTTTTTTTATTTTTATTTATTTTTTTTTAATTTTTTTTTTTTTTTTTTTTGTCGCTGCTGCCTCAGCCACTCGTCCTCGTACTCCTTCTCCACGCGCTGCTGCAGCTGCGGCTGCCTCCTCTTTTTATATATTTTTTTTTTTTTTTTTTTTATGTTGCTGCTGCCTCAGCCACTTCTCCTCCTTCTCTTTCTCCTCTTGCTGCTGCTGCTGCCTCTTTTTTTTTTGGATTTTTATATTTTTAATTTTTTTTCTTTTATTTTATGTTATTATTATTCATGTTGCTGCTAACTCAGCCACTTCTCCTCCTTCTCCTTCTCCTCTTGCTGCTGCTGCTGCCTCTTTTTTTTGGATTCTTATATTTCTAATTTTTTTTCTTTTTTTTTTATTTCATCATTATTTATGTTGCTGCTACTTCAGCCACTTCTCCTTCTCCTTCTCCTCTCGCTGCTGCAGCTGCTGCTGCCTCTTTTTTTTGGTATTTTTTTGTTTTTAATTTTTTTTTTTTTTTTTTTTTTTTTTTTAGGTTGCTGCAGCCTCAGCCACTTCTCCTTCTCCTCCTCCTCCTTCTCCTCTCGCTGCTGCTGCCTCTTTTTTTTTTTGGGGGGGGGGGATTTTCTTGTTTTTAATTTTTTTTCTTTTTTTTTCTTTTTTATTATGTTGCTGCTGCCTCTTTCTCCTTTTCCTCTTGCTGCTGCTGCTGCTGCTTATGCCGCTGCTGCCTCTTTTTTTTTGGATTTTTTTGTTTGTAATTTTTTTTTTTATGTTACTGCTGCCTCACCCACTTCTCCTCTTGCTGCTGCCTATTTTAATTTTTTTTTTTCTTTTGCTGCTGCTCCCTTTTTTTATTTTTTATTTTTTATCATTTTGTAGGGTTCTTTAGTTTATATGATTCTTTGGGTTTTCATAATTTTATATTATTTTCAATTTTTTGTTGCTGCTGCTCTTGCTGCTTTTTCTCTTCCTGCTTCTCCTTCTCCTCATGTAGCTGCCATTTTTTTTCTTTTTCATATTCTTTCTGGATTTTATAGTTTTTATATTTTGGGGGGATTTTTTAGCTTTTTATATTTATGAGGGATTTTATGTTTTTTGCTCTTCACCTTCAGCTCAAAGGATTAAGCTTTTTCCCCAACATGATTTCTTTGGTCTCCCTATAAAGACCTGGCTGCATACTAGAAGAACCTTGCCTCCTCCCCTCTGCAGAGCCAGTCTTCTAGGTTATTCCCCCAGAACCACCCGAAGGTTAGTATCCGAAAGAATAGATCTAGATATCTGACCATTTGTTCACCTGACGAAGCCCCTGTACGACCCCACCAGGGAACATAGCATACTAGAAAAAGACAAGGTTTTTCCCTCTGCAGAGCAAGTCCTCTTAGGTATTCCACGTCCATCAAGCCGGGTAGTGGAGCCAAGCATCCCTTAAGCATTTGCTGGATATTTTTCTCCTAAAAAAATAGTCCTTTTCTCTTCATCCGTCATAGTCCATCAACTTGATCCTTCCAATTCAGTCCATCCATTAACCGATGATGTAGAGCTTGTACCATCTGCATCAAAGGATATTTCCTCCTCAAAAAAATGTTACGTAATCTCTCTTCTTTTCCAAAGTCCATAAAATTTATCCTTCCAGTGGGTCTTACATAAGAAAAATTATGTACTTACAAATGTAAACTAAAACTATTACTTTCCTCAAACCTCAATTGAAACTTATTCTAGGAATATATTCCACTATACTTTTTTGTATTTTTTTTTTTAATTTTTTTTCTAATTATTTTTTTTTCCCGAGGTTGTTTTTTTTATATATTTTTGGGGGTTTTTATTGTTTTATATATATTTTTTTTATTTTCTATGTTTTTTTTTTCTCATCGTCCAGGAAGGACTTTTCATTTACATATTCCTGAACAATTCTTCAAACATTTCAAACAAATTCCCAAACGATCTTCCATGATTCCAGTGGTGAAATTGTCCCCCTGTTGGTGCATAATAGTAGTAGTAGTGACGTTGGTCCCCCTCTTGGTTCGAAATGGAAGTTCTGCCAACGTTGGTCCCACTGTCCTGGCTGTTGTCCTGGGCGTTGGAAATTCTGCCGACGTTGGTCCCACTGTCCTGGCTGTTGTCCTGGGCGTTGGAAGTTCTGCCAACGTTGGTCCCACTGTCCTGGCTGTTGTCTTTGGCGTTGTAGAAGCTCTGCATCGTATGCCCTTCTGCTTTCATCATCCGTCAGAACAATTTTAGCATTAACCACTTTTTTTAACTTCTCCTCGAATGCCCCCTGTAGGAATTCGGGCTTGTCCCGGTGTCTGTCCGGATGTAACTTCATGGACAAGCCTTTGAAGGCTTTTAAAATGTCTGCCCTGGTGGCCGTCTGACCCACCACCCAAAACCTCATAATGGTTTTGGCTCTCCCCATTTCTTCTTTAGTGCCTTAGTATCTTCTATGAGTTTCAAACATTCCTTAGAGCTCCCAACTTTCCTCGAAGTTTCGAAGTCATTCATGGCAGCGTCGAAAAGGCCAAGTTTGAGAAGGTGCTTCCCTCGAAGCATGTAGGCTCGGCCATCCTTGAAGACCTTTATCGACGGCATGACAACAGTCCAATACGATATCCATGTCCTGAGGGTTTCCGGAGGCTGCGTTCGCCTCAGCCCGAAGGATGTGCAGAAGAGCAGTTTGTTCTTTGTTGTCCGAATCTATTGCCAAGGCATCTGTAAAAATGGCCATGGCCTCATCGAACCTTTTATTTTTATGAGCCAATAACCCCATCCTTTAATAACTTTCCCCCGCTGATCTTCCTTCTTATTTTCCGTTTCCTTCTTACACTCGTTCTTAATTTCTTCATTCTTCTGCTGTTCGTTCCCCTTAAAGTCTCTCTTGACGGACTCCTTTTCATTTTCTTTCTTTGAGAGCTTTCTTCTTCTCCTCTTTTTCTTTGAGCGCTTTTTATCACTTCTCTCTGCCTTTGAATCGTCTTCAGACCGATGTTCTTTCAAGCTTAAGACCTTTTTCTTCTTCCTCCTTTTCTTCCTCTACATCCTCTTCTTCTCCTCTTTGAGGAAGACCCGGCTCAGTTAGCTGTTCTTCCACTGGAAGATCGATTTCATCTTCCACTTCATCCTGGACCTCTTCTTCAGCAGGAAGATCGATTTCAACTGCCGGTTCATCCTGGAAAGTTTCTTCAGCTAGAAGAAATTCACCATCTTCCAGCTCTTCTTGGAACACTCCTTCAGCTGGAAGATCGAATTCCTCTTCCAGTTCATCTTGGAGCACTCCAGCAGGAAGATTGATTTCCTCTTCCAGTTCATCCTGGAAAGTTTCTTCAGCTGGAAAAAATTCACCATCTTCCAGCTCTTCTTGGAACACTCCTTCAGCTGGAAGAAATTCACCATCCAGTTTTCTTGGAACACTCCTTCAGCTGGAAGATCGATTTCCTCTTCCAGTGCATCCTGGAGCACTCCAGCAGGAAGATCAATTTCATCTTCCAGTGCATCTTGGAACACTCCTTCAGCAGGAAGATCGATTTTATCTTCCAGTTCATCCTGGAATGTTTCTTCAACTGGAAGAAATTCACCATCTTTCAGCTCTTCTTGGAACACTCCTTTCAGCTGGTAGATCGATTTCCTTGTCCAGTTCATCTTGGAGCACTCCAGCAGGAAGATATTTTTCATCCTCCAGTTCATCCTGGGAAGTTTCTTCAGCTGGAAAGAAATTCACCATCTTCCAGCTCTTCTTGGAACACTCCTTTCAGCTGGAAGAAATTCGCCATCTTCCATGTCTTCTTGGAACACTCCTTCAGCTGGAAGATCGATTTCCTCTTCCATTTCATCCTGGAAAGTTTCTCCACCTGGAAGATATTCACCATCTTCCAGCTCTTCTTGGAACACTCCTTCAGCTGGAAGAAATTCACCATCCAGCTTTTCTTGGAACACTCCTTCAGCTGGAAGATCGATTTCCTCTTCCAGTGCATCCTGGAGCACTCCAGCAGGAAGATCAATTTCATCTTCCAGTGCATCTTGGAACACTCCTTCAGCAGGAAGATCGATTTCATTTTCCAGTTCATCCTGGAAAGTTTCTTCAGCTGGAAGAGAAATTCACCATCTTCCAGCTCTTCTTGGAACACTCCTTCAGCTGGAAGATCGATTTCATCTTCCAGTGCATCTTGGAACACTCCTTCAGCAGGAAGATCGATTTCATCTTCCAGTTCATCCTGGAAAGTTTCTTCAGCTGGAAGGAAATTCACTATCTCCCAGCTCTTCTTGGAACACTCCTTTAGCTGGAAGATTGATTTCATCTTCCAGTGCATCTTGGAACACTCCTTCATCAGGAAGATCGATTTCCTCTTCCAGTTCATCCTGGAAAGTTTCTTCAGTTGGAAGAAATTCTCCATCTTCCAGCTCTTCTTGGAACACTCCTTCAGCTGGAAGAAATTCACCATCCAGCTTTTCTTGGAACACTCCTTCAGCTGGAAGATCGATTTCCTCTTCCAGTGCTTCCTGGAGCACCCCAGCAGGAAGATCAATTTCATCTTCCAGTGCATCTTGGAACACTCCTTCAGCAGGAAGATCGATTTCATCCTCCAGTTCATCCTGGAAAGTTTCTTCAGCTGGAAGAAATTCACCATCTTCCAGCTCTTCCTGGAACACTCCTTCAGCTGGAAGAAATTCACCATCTTCCAGCTCTTCCTGGAACACTCCAGCTGAAAGAAATTCACCCTCTTTCTGGGTAGTTTCTCCGATTTTCCTCGAGAAGATTCTGCAAAAGCTCTT